>NW_027395470.1:0-27128 GCF_047511655.1 Castor canadensis | reverse complement strand
AGGAAGAAATTGTCACTATTTTTTGTGAAAACATAGCAAAGAGAGCTCTTAACAAGTTTTGACCTCTTTCCCCTGCTCGTTTTTAACAACAAGGGTATTTTCTGTCACTAGATTAGTGTCTGACAAAACAATGTGTTTCAGTAAGAACAAATTCAAAATAGAAAATAGTCTCTGATTTTTGCCTGTTTGATATATATCCTTTGTCAAATAAAAAAATTTATTGAGTAATCCTGTTCTAAGACACTGCATCTCCAGTTGTGAAATCAGTTGGGATTTGTTTGGATACCATGAGTAGGCCTGGTATGAAAAATGTTCAAAAGAGATCCTGCTAGATTTGAAATCATCTATTCCAACAAAAGAATAGATGGCTGGAGTATCCATTTGGAAATTAATGACAGCCCCCAGTACCAGCACAGAGTAGCACATTCTTCTACATCACTGCCATTACCCATCCGAAAGTGGTACCCAATAGTTAAAAATAAAAAAACAAAGAGAAGAAGGAAGATAAAAACAAAAATTTGTTTTACTCTACTGAAAAATCCTAACTGCTTCATTAACAAATCATTTCTACCAGCTCTGATTCTCATAGTATTAACATGCAGATATTGTACAAGTACCAATAATCAAGTGTCTGCATTATGCCTAAAGTTGATTGCTTTTAGCCAGAGGTTGAAGAAAAGCCAATAAAATCACAAATAAACTAACACTCCTTGTAGGCTTCCTTTTAATGGTAATGGAGAATAACAGAAATCTATAATGGACTAGCCATGCCTAAAGCCCACCGATTCCTCATGTAAATTACTGGCTTTGAGAACTGTAAAGTTCCGCTTAAATAGTTGTCTAATTTACTACATTTCTGCTGTCAAGAAGCTAGTAAGCAGGTAAAGGATGAGACAGAGGTTTCATGGGCTTCCTCTATGTCTGACACTGGCCATATGTACCTTTCAATGGTAAAGATATAGTTTGTGGATACTTTGAACTCATAACCAATCTTCTTGTTCATATTTCATTATTTCCCCAAATCAACCTCTCAAACAGAAACAGCTTAATTGGTTAAAGCTCATTGGGTTACATGGCAAAGGCAGGGCTAACTGGTACTCTAGGGCTTCTCTTCCTTGAGCAAGAACAAATTCCAAGAAAAGAAGGGTCTGGGATGGGGAGGATTGGGAAGGCCAGAGGGTAACCTGGGTGGTGCCGATGCCCTACTGAATGCAAATATCTATGTCTTTAGAGGTGATGGATCTGTCTCAACTCTGACTCCTTGGATTGAATTTCTTCCTGTGAAGCTTCTCCTCTAGCATTTTCTACTTCCAATGAAGTAATTCTCCTAGAGCTTCTCCACTTCTTATGTAAGTCTCCATTAACCTTCTGATCAGGACTGAATTGCCCAGGTATACCTGGTACAGGCTTTTACACTGAGATGTCAAACAGTGAGAACCATCTTCAATGCTTGAATTATGCAGAGGAGAGTAACTGGGGGAGATAATAGTGTATAATCTTAGATCAAATTTAGCAGAGTTTATTTGAGCAAAGAACATTCATGAATCAGGTAGTACTCAGAACCAAGAAAGGTTCAGAAAGCTCTACCCAGAAACCAAGGCAGGCAGTATTTTTAGAAAGAAAAATGATTCTGAGGTACAGAAACAGCTTGATTGCTTACAGCTGGGTGTTTGCCTTACAAGGACATGGTTTGGTCAGTTGGCAGCTTATGATTGACTAAAGCTTGTCTTCTATGATTGACTGACTTACCTAATTGTTATAAGAATACATGCTTAAGCTAAGTTGCAGGTTGCTATGTACAGAGACAGCCTCAGACCAAATTTGAAATATCTTTAACACTGGCTACTCATTTCCTTTTAAAAAGAAAAATTAGTCTCCTTCTTAGTCACATGCCTTAAAATTCTAGATCTACTGAACAACCATTGTACCTGTCTTTATTTCTCCAGGTAGGATTCATTTCTTCTATTTTTCCAGTTCTGTCTCAAACGTAGGCCATCTTCCAATGACACCCAGGAAGAATGACCAGTTGAGTTCTCCAGTGCTGACAACAGTGGCTCTTTAGACTGAAAGAGAAAGACATAGTTATCCTTTTGTCAGAAGAAAACTTGGGCAGGGCTAGAGAGGGGGACTCTACTCATGGTTGTTTTCTGAACTTAAGCTTTTATTCATCTCAGTTGCATCACCAAGTGATTTCAATTTAGAGTAGTAGTTTAATACAGAAAAAATAAAACACTAGCATATTTGACATTTGAAATTATTCTGATTGTCTGGCATATTTTAAAATATATCAAGTAAGACACCTATTAGTGTTTGACAAATTTTTATACAAAATATATTGTGAGAAACAAATGAAAATGTCAAAAAATTCTTTATCAAATTTATAAGATAAATGCATAGAATTGCAGTAGGTGTATTAACTCCATATAGAATTTAAAATGACTTTGGTGGTTTATAATCCTTTTAGGGTTCAATCTGGAAAATTGCTTTGGAACAATGAAAACCTGAAATCAAATCATAAAGCAGACTAACGGATAAAGACTGTAATACAAATGGACATAGTTTATCCTGCCTGCTCAAAGTGAGAGCAATTCTATTCCTTTTATAAGCACAAAGAAGGCTCTACATTAATTTTCCTTACAATAGTTATTATTTCCTTTGCAAATTTTATTTTTAAACTATAATCTGATTGTAGTTATTTTTCTTTTGACTATTACATACTGATTTAATTTTTGTGTATATATTATAAAAGGAGTCAAAATCACATAGACATCGATGGGCAGAAAGTCATGGGTGTAACAAAACAGCTGTTGCAAGGACTGGATTGAATGCAAGGGCTTTAGGGCATAGATTTTACTTTGAAATGATATCTTTGGGTTTCAATATCAGTGTCTGCCAGGCAGAGACTGGATAGAACAAGATCAAAACCCACACCTTCTTGGTGGGCTCTATTACTTCACTATTTCTGTGCAACTTTTCAGAGCACATTGAAATTCCTTGCTGTAGTCTCCACGTGACTGGGTTTTAATGTGTGGCAGCATGTCCCAAGGGCAGAGCAAATTATGCTACCTGAACCTTTATCTGTAAGCAGCAATGCAACAGGGTGGTGTAAAATAGAAGACAGATTTATTTAGACATAAACAATGTAAAAAATATTATTTGATACAAGAGACATAAAATCCAATATCCCAATAAATCTAGCTGGCAAGCCTTACCTTATTGCTAAATGATTGCACAAAGGAACAAACTTCCTTTAATGTTTCCAGGTTGACAAATGCAATCTGTTCTGTCTACAGCTTCCTAACTTTGTCAGGAGCTATAAAGTCCTTCTCTCTTGGACGCCAGTGTTTCCAAGGGGTTTATAGGATTTTCAGAGTCTATCCTACTGTAGCTTACTGAGGTCCTGCCCTTGCTTTTTGTCCCCTGATATTTACGGAAACAGGGGCACTATTAGAATGTAGAATTGCTCACATTTTTGTCTTTAAATTATGAATCAGTTATAAAAATGATCTAGTCCAGAGAATCCCAACCACTGATGTTTGTACAAATCACCCAAAGATGTCATAAAAAGCAGACTGAGTTATTTTGGATTGAGGCATTGGATCCTTTGTTTTGAAAATTTTCCAAGGTATAGCCAATAGTGTACACCTGTGGACCACCCTTTGTTCCAAGAATCTATATGACCTCAGTTTCAGAAGAAAAATGTAAACCAGATGGTTTGTCTTAAATTTCCACATATATTTAGAACCATTATATTGGGACATTTATTACATTCTTTCTATGTGGCAGGCTTGGGTCAGGCAATGAGGATTCTCTGATGAGGGTGCTGCAACCCCAACTTCATGGAACTGTGAGTATAGTGGGAGCCAGAGAATCTACACAGAGCTCACAGTCAAAACCACAGTTCATGCTTTCCTGAATTCTAGTCTGTGGACCCTCAAAGCCTTTCAGTCCTTTGACATCTTGCTGTCTGTCTCCTGTTCTACCTACTTTCTCCTACCATTCCAAGCCTCCTATTCCCAGTGCCTTCTCCAAGCTATATGGTTATCCCTCCATTACCAAGGCTCACTCAAGATAGCAAATTGTTCCCTCATAAGAGGCATGAATAGTATCTAAGTAATGGGGAAACCTGAAGGGCTTTAGCAGGAAAATGGCACTTGAGGAACTAGAGTTTGATCCATGGTGTTGACTACTATATTAGTAGCACCTAAGACAGCATGCAGCTTTAAGATCCAGTAAGCATTTGTTGAGCGAATGAAGGTCTGTCTTTTCGGTAGGCTAACACCTTGAAGTGAAGGGAATAGATTGGGTGAGAACAATTCTTCCAGTGTAAAAATTAAAATGAATGGGTTAGCCATCTCTTCTACATTTCTGTGTCAAGTCCTGAGGCTGGCCTTGTCATTTAAATCTCATGAAATCCTTTGAATAATCAGAAAGAGCAGTAGCTACAAACTGGTACTGCCTCTGATTGATCTGCAGTTTCCTAACCCCAAGAATTTTATTGTTATAATCCATTACAGCATCATATGTATGGTACTTATCACTGTGCTGTACAAAACAGATGCATGTTGGATACCAATATAATAAAACTCAGAAAGTACAGCAAAAAGGTCAAGCATCAAATAGGTTTAGGCATCAAATAGATCTGGTTGCAAGTTCTGCTCCTGTCATTTAATAGTGAACATGGGCAAGTTAATCTCTCTCTCCAGGTTCCTCTTCTGTAAATAGCAATAATGATACCTACTTCATAGAACTGTTGTGAGAGAAAAGGTAGTGGAAGAAAAACAGCTGAGCATGGTGCTAGCACATATCCAGGTTCAATACTTAGAAATCTTATTATTTATTGTTCTTATTGTTAATAAATTGGACTAAATTTTATTTAGAGAGACATAAACTGAATAATAAAGGAAAATCTCCCCTTTTCCATTAGGAGGCTGTGAATAAACTTGAGGTTTTGCAGAATAAGATGAGGGACAGTGTATTTCTGATCATTAATTATGGGCATGTATGCCCTGAAAATGCTTTCTTGTCCCACAATCCTTTTTGTTTTCTCAGCTAAATAAAGAGGGCAATCACAACGTTGACCTACTTCATAAATTTTATGAAGAATATCAAACTTAGATGCCAAAAAGTAAAAAATGAAAAGTAATAAGTGCATTCTAACTGATTATCTTTTCCTCTGAGGTCCAATCCAAAGTTACTCTTGTAAGCCACTGGCGGAATAGTCATTCTCTACCAGCTACTTGTCAATCCATGAAGTAGAAATGCCCTCAAATGGTGTAGGAATACATTTTGGGGAGTTGCCATGGCAACCTGTAGGCCACTTTAGAATGCCTTAAGTCTGCAAGACTCAGTTCTGTTACAGTTAAGATAATCAATCACAATATTAGACCAACTTGAAGTATAATTCAAATCAATTTCCATTTTTATTGAGTACATGATACTTTATATAATAATTTTCCTTTTACCGTATGTGAAAACATAAATAACCTGCTTCATCTGGTAACTACGACTCCACCACTTATATCTAACCACATCTCATAGAGAAATATTTATCTCCTAAATATCTATTTTCCTTGAAAATATTTCCTTAAGATACCTGCCAGACTAAAATTTTGAAGTACTGTTAAATTCTCTATGGATTATTATTCAAGACCACAAGAAAACCTGGATTATGGTTATAATTTTTGCAGGAAACACTGAATGATCACTTGATGAGAGTTGCATATTCCTTTGAACTCAATTTTCAGTTTTCCTGATTGATAGTTTCTATTCAGAGATCTACTTGTATATAGAGAAAACCAGGACAAAAAAATATTTAACATATGAACAATGCATTTTCCTGGCTGAAAAGAAGGTACAATTAAGTTGTTCTGATTAATCACATGACAAAAAGACAGAGAACAGAGACAGTAGAATGAGTGCTGACAGTCTCCCTCTCCATAAGTAAAAAGGAACAGTTGATTTAAAATCACTATTTAACTTCTAGGAAAATCTTCCTCTCATGCAGTGCCTTATGTCTTTAAAACACAATTAAGTTGCATATCTCAGCCCTCCTTGGAAAAATATCAGAGCCTATGTGGGCAGCTTTAAGTATATTTGCCTATAGTTTGTGTATTAATTTTGGTCTCCCCCCCCTTGAAAATTCTGTCAATGATAACTGTCAATAATTTCTTCTTCTCTATTCATTATAAAAACATTCTAGATTTGATTATTGTGAGAATTGTCTTAATATTTGCCAGTATTCCAGAAGAAATTTTGCTTTTTCTGAAACAGTTGAAGCAAGAAAGTAGGTAACACTTTGGTATCATTCAAGGTCTTAAGTCCTAATTGACTTAAGGAGAAAACAAATGAAAGGTGTAGCAGATAAAATTGAAGGGAAGGCTTTAAAAAGCAAAGAACAGGGACATCTAACTGGTAGTTTCTTGGGCGTATAACTGTGGATGAATCAGCCACAAGCAATTCAAATGCTGAAAGGGAAGAGCTGGTTGGCCCAGCTTGGCTCATGAGACCATTCTGGGCACCTTCATTTGACAGTCTGCCCAAAGTGGCATGCAAAGAGTGAGAGAAAGAAAATGAGGCACTTTTAACAAAATAAAGGGGCATGGAGGAAAAAAGCCTGAAAGACCCTCTACTTACCCCAGGGGCTCTAAGCAAGACAGAGGGTGTCACATGGCAGGGGCACAGGATTTGGGAAGGTAGTAGATGCCAACTAGAGGGGGATCAGAGAAAGCAAAACAAACACAACTTGGAAGGATGGCCTCAAAATTCAGTGTGGTATCCAATGTGATTTTTCCCTCAGACCCCACAGATGTTCGGGAAAATCCCATCATGACATAGTTTGTGGGTTTGGGTTGCTTGTGGAACTCAGAAAGACACCATTCTGGGAAGATTTGGTGAAGACTGCAGAATGTAAAAATCCTAAAAGGACTAGGAAGGGAAACATAAAGGAATCCCAAAGAAGTACAGTTGGGAATATGCTGAGAGTGATTGAGATCATAGGTATAAAATGGGCTACAAATGCTTTCTAGCCACAAGGAGAAGAAACATATTTGAGGGGAGGTTTGGGTGACTTTTGTTCTTAGCTTTTTAATTGTGCAAGAGACCCAGACCCATATAAATCAGGCCAAATTACCCAGGTACTCAGAGCCTAAAAACAATGTTTGCGCAGGAATAATTATGGAAATAAAGGACAGCTTTGAAGGAAAAATGTGAGCAATATTTCATTTTAAAGATAAGAAAAGGAAGATCAAATCTGTATTGGTAGTAGTGTGTAAGTTTGGAAAGGATGTTATGCGTACAAAACTCTGATCTTTGTAAGTGTAAGTTGACGAGGACTCTTCTACCTGTCACCTGTCCAACTGCCACTATCATGTCCCTCCCAGGCCCAACTATTGGATGTCCTGCATCATTCTACACTAAGAATAATTCTGGTTATCCCGAGTACTTTTATAAGGAATGTACTAACTTTCCCTCATGCAGTACTTTGGACCGTAGACAAGGTACCATTAAAGAGCCGGAGGTATGGCTCAATTGGTAGGGCATCTGCTTAACAAGCATGAGGCTCTGAATTCAAACCCCCAGAACTGCCAAAAAATAAAATAAAAGTGTCTTTGTGATTCCCTGAACTATACATAAGATATCATGAAAATAAAAGAGAATTTCTGGTCTAGGGGCATTCACTTGGACAAACTAACCATTATTGAGCTCCAGCATTCAACTTCCATTTGATCAGAGCGATATAAATCCTGGCATTCAGAAAATAGTGGTTGAATATTTATGGTGGTTATTTGAAATGAAGAGAAGAATATTCTGATTGGCTATTAGGATAATGACAAGATCTTTGAAATTCTTACTTAGCAGCCTAATGCTCTAGTTCTCTTCCAGTCGTGAGTCACCCAAAGATGTTTATCTTGGGACAAGTTTTTCCAAAGCCAAGAACCATTGAATGGGGCCTGATTATAACAAATTATTCTCTTTTTAAAAAAAACGTATCTTCTGAAACATCAAATTATATCTTCATATGAAACCTGCAGAAGTATGTAAAAGTTGCTCCACTCCCCACCTCAAAACACTAAGTCTTACAGGACACTATCCTAATTATAAAACACAAACCATCTCCATATTTGAACCTACTTATTCTCTGCTGTTTTTGTTTTTGTTTTTTGTGGTACTGGGGCTTGAACTCATGGCATACACCTTGAGCCACTCCACCAGCCCTTTTTATGTTAGGTATTTTTGAGATAGGGTGTCCTGAAGTATTTGCCTGGGCTGGCTTTAAACCACAAACCTCCTGATCTCTGCCTCCTAAGTAGCTAGGATTACAGGCATGAGCCACTGGTGCCTGGCTCTGATGAATTTTTAAAAGGCCAAATGAATTGCTCACAGAGGCAGCCAGGTTTGGAAAAGGAAGTGCTCCACCTCTTCATATTCCAAATCTATTCAACTTAGAGTTTCCTATAACTTGATTCTTAGCCTAGCCAAGAAACAAAAGTCTTGGATCAAGGAAGGACCAAATTACGTGCTATTGAACACAATTGAATATTATTTGGCCCTTCTGCAGCTTTCATATCTTAAATCATTTTTAATATGCATTTAAAGATGGGGGGAGGGGAAGCTCAAAAAGGAGGAGCTAAGAGCAGCTTAGTCCTTCTGAAATTTCCCTAAGTTGTTCAATTTCAGATCAAACTTACATACTTCCTCAGCAAAAGGAAACACATGCTAACTGTAGTCAGTTTCTCATTGTCTGCTATTACTCCAGCATACGCCTTGATTAGCCCTGATGTTAAAAGAGTGGAACCCGAAAGAGTATGGGTCACTCTTTCCCATCTCTTCCTTAAATCTTTTCTATGGGCGTTTTCCCTGCTAATGGATGAAATCTTGGTTTTTCTGATCACTTGTAGAAAATGTTTTAAAAGTCCCCCAGGAACTTCTGGTTCAATCTCAATATTAGTAGATAAAGTGTTGCTTGCAATGTAATAGTCAAAACTGCAACCTTTGATCAAGTTTAAAGCTTCTCTTTTTTTCCATATTGGGCTACTTCTAGCTGAAAGCCAGTACTGTGGAAGGAATCTATGATGAACCTCTTCTCTATTCCGACTTGTACTTTTTTTAGGGCACTCCACCCCTTCACCCCCCACCACTCACCGAGACAGAGTCTCACTTCTGTTCTGGGGGGATGGTGAGACAGAAAGTAGACAGCGGGAGAGGCAG
This sequence comes from Castor canadensis, assembly GCF_047511655.1. Taxonomy (NCBI): domain Eukaryota; kingdom Metazoa; phylum Chordata; class Mammalia; order Rodentia; family Castoridae; genus Castor; species Castor canadensis. The sequence continues at coordinate 17,918 of NW_027395470.1, read as the reverse complement.
TATTTGGTGGTGCTGTTGTGATAACACATTGGCATATCTAGACTTGGTTCACGGTTAAGTCAACTTTTTTTCCTGATGGGCATTTCTAAGGGATTTTCCAAGATTTCACAACTGGTAAACTCCAAATATATCCTACCATTTGGGGATACACTCCTTCCACTTGCAACTCCTGATTTCTACCCCAGTCTCTGGTCATTCTTAAGCTGTTGATTCCTACTGTTGGGGATCCCTGCAAGCAAAATCCCAAGCAACCACTTCCCAATGCAACCTCCTTGTATTTGTCACACTAAGACAGACTTTGGAGAGACAAGTTCTCCACAGTGCCCTGGCAGCCTGTAGTGTTTTCACATAAGCCATATAGCCAAGGCCTGATCACAGACTGAAAGCCTGTTGTTCCCCCTTAAAACAAGTAGGAGATAAACAGCCTTGTAAGGGGTTGATACCCAGATGTTTCTCCTCAGCCTTCCCATTTGGTGAGAGATAGCCACAAGATTATCTCTCATACATGTCCCTCATTTCAGCTGAGCATAGGGTTTCCTACTCACTTTCCTCTCCCTTAGGCTATGTCTGTAGGTTTCTGTGTACATCTATAAAACTGCTTGGTTATAACTTAGAGTTCGGAGTAGAATAACCACTATCACACCACCGTCCATTACTCAGGGTCACCAATCCCACCTCTGTCCTCTCAGACTAGATTTTGCCATGTAGAAAAAAATCTATCTGAAACCTCCTGAGCTCACTGTCACCTTGAATCTCTGATGGTGTGGCCAGCCATGCTAATGGTTTCCACAGTGGCCTTCAAGACTCTTACCCACTGTGATGCTGCATATTTGCTTGACAGCACAAGCCAGTCATAGTCTCTCATCTTTGTACTTGTCCAGTCACTGTTCCCTGAAAACTTTGGGGACATAATCCAAACTTTGTAAGTAGTTTCCTGGAGGTAGAAGCAAATGCAGTCTTCCACTTCCACAATGCTGAAGAAGTGGTACTACTCCAGTCACGTTCTACAGAAACTACAACTCTCACCCCAACACCTGCAACTCAAACCTCTTTATATCTTCAGATGGGTTTCCCTAAACCTGCAGAGTTGATCAACCTTATTTGCATGGTGATTTTTTTCACTTTATTTTAGGAATATAAGCATAACTTGACATGTATAACCTATTGTGTCAGCTTTTGAAGTCTCAGCTTAAATGAAGACAGAAGGAGTTCTAAGAAAATTCTTTGGCTGGTTTATCATCAACCCTAAGTTGCATATTCACAATATTCCTTTCAGGCACAGAACAATCTTCTTGAAAGAAATTCTGATTTAAAGCCATGTTTACCTACCTTGTTATATTATTAGTGATGCTTCATCACCCTTTAGAGATCACAACTCTAGGTAATGTCCTAACTGGTCACCACTAATTTGCCACCAGTTCCAACCACAAATAGGTTATATGCCAGGAGTCATGTTTTGTTCTAGGACAGCAAGCAAACTGATTTAATTTAGAAAAATTTTAATGTATAATGTTCTCTTCTCAGTTGTCTGTGAAGACAAGAGTTAACTTGAGCACATTAATCTCAATCACAAAGTTGTTGAGTTTATAACCTTCTTGGTTAAATGACTGCAAAAAAGCCTGAACATTGCACTGAGCTTTTTAAAAACTTGAAGCCCTGAGAGATTTCATACACCTTACTTGTCTCTATCTAAATGTAGGTACAGCAAAACCTCTGAAGTGTGACTGGCCCTGGGACAAACCTGAGAAATATCTGCTTTGATGTCAGCACCTCTAGTGCCCCTTTTGTTGCTTTCTCTCCCCTTAGGAGCACCTAGTACTCATATATTTTCACTAAAACCTACTCTCTCGGGTGAGCCTTGGAATAAGCAGTTTTCCTTAAACTCTGAGCCACAATCTCCCCATTTTCTCCTAAAATTTACCTACTATACCTCTCACTTGTTCTGATAAATACTTGCTTTGTATTTCTAGGGAAGTTTCTGGCTTTCTTTGCTTGGTGTTTTCTCTTCTCTTATCCATCTAAGAAATTCCCACCTCTCCATATAGACTAATTTGGATTTTTATAGTGAATACAAAGAAAGAGAAGGGGGAATGGGACAGGTGATAACAAATTAATAAATTTACCTTAAAATTGTAATTGCTGGGCTGGGCATGGTTGCTCACACCTGGAATCCAGGTACTCAGGAGGCAAAGATAGGAGATTATGCTCCAAGGCCAGCTGGGCAAAAGCATGAGACTACCTGAAAAATAAACTAAAAACATAAAGGGTTGAGGGTGTGACTCAGATGATAGAGTGCTTGCCTAATAAGCATTAGACCCTGAGTTCAAACCCCAGTACTACCAAAAAAGAAAGAAAGAAAGAAAAGGATAGTAATTGCCCATAATAATAATAATAATGTATTTAACTCCCTTCATATTCAAACAAATTAGATCCTATTGGTAAAATTTCAGATATAAAAGCAGACTGGAAAAAGTGAAATCTGAGGCTATGAACCTTCATATTAAACAAAAAGGTATATTTGTACCAAAGTTTTCTTACATTTACAAGACCGGTTTGTGAAATGCATCACAGAAGACCTATCTGTAAAGTCTGTGCTTAATTGACAAAATATACACTTGTTTTAATATTACTCATATAAGATAAATAAATACTTTTTACTTACTGAGCATCAATGAATTAGCAGATACTGTTTTAGGTGTTTAACACACATAGATAGATATTTTAGCTGTAGCAATATGATAGCTGGCTGAAGGATTTTAGCCAAGCACATGGTTTTCTGCTTTGAGAATATTTCTCAAAGGTAGGTAGGTGGTCAGATGAATAAGTTCTTCATAAGAGAATGTGGGCAAAGTGACATAAATAAATCAAATTTTCTTATTATGGATTGCCTCGCTTACTCTTTTTCTATCAGCTATGATGCAGGACTGTCCATAAACTAGCTTGAGCATGCCTACAGAAGAAGAATATTGAGAATGGAAAAACAATGCAGTGAAAAGTACTTAGGCTTCTGACTCTGTGTGGTGTAGAAACATATATCTTATTTGAACTACTGTAATTTTCCATCTCATTCTTACAGCACTTTATCCTATATATCTATCTAATATACTATCTAAATGTAATTATTCCTTAAATAACATGACACATGTATCATTATCTCTATTTCACAATAAGGAAATGAAAGTTAATAGAGATAAAATCAAAGTACATTTAAATATAGAAGTAAGAGATACAATTGGGTATCTCTTGGCTGAACTAAGATACAAGCTCATATTTGATTCCCAAATCATGCAGTTTCCCACTATGCTATGCTGGTTACACATTTCTATATTAATTTCTGTATGTAACATTACCTAATTTATTTTCCTTGAAAGAAGTCATCTTAACTTTTAAGGTATCCTAGAGTTTCATACCAATATATGTGTACAGCATGAATTATATAAGGAAAGAACTTATGCACAAGCTTTTCTCATTGTTTTATTTAACATATGCCATAATCTTTGTGGCTCTGTCATGGAGTGGTGTTGTGAGACTCAATGATTCTCAAAAGTTTTTCTCAAATATCAGGATTCCTTTAGATTAAAATTTATTGAGCAACCTCCCATATACACACATCCTTATGAGCCTTTCACAGATACGTGATTGAAAGAAAAGAAATACTGTAATAGCCTTTCAGATAGTTTTAGATATTCTTTGATACCATATCAGATTCCACAGTTGGTAACTACTTAAAGTGAGTTGCAATGTGGGTCTGAAACCACATCAATGAACTTGTACTCTTGTTACATTAAAATCCATTGGGCTGTCTTGCACTTCACTGTGGCCTTTAACTCATGTGTGGTTTTGTAACATCATGCATGGTCATTGGGAAAGTCAACACTTTCCACTGAGTTATGCAGATCTTCCAAATGCTGGTTCATTTCATTATTCAATACAAAAAAATTACATGTTTAGTATCACCACCAATTTCATCAGAAGTCTTTAAGTCTTGATAAGTTGTCAAGCTCATGACTTAAATACAAATTTCCAAGTTGCTAATTTTTACTTGGATTTTATTATTGGTAACATGTAACATAAATTCTTTCAAGTGATAGGCTTATCTTTTCCATTTTGGAGACCACGTTTGCCAAATGCCCAAGTGTAAATAACAGCAGTTTATCATCAATTGTTCTTTCACGTGGAAATGGTGTTCTGTGAAAACACTGGCTGGTTCAACTCCAAATGCAGTCACAGGAGTGCCTTTTCTTGAGAAAGTCATCATTATTTGCTGTGCAACAGCAGCATTTTTGTATATTCCTATCATTTTGTTACATAGTTTATCCAATAAAATAATTTTTACCATTACACCAAGAACATTATTAAATAAAACTTAATTTATGTTGTTTTTGTAATGTGAGTGCATAGTGGTGAAGAACATACAGACTTAGACTAGTGCAGTGTGGTGTCATTGCTTTCTTACTATATTGCCAGTGGCTATACCCACTGTGATTTTTGCACATCAGCAGAAATTTAATCATGGTGAAAAAGACAGTGTCTTCATGTTGTTACAAAAATAATTTTGACCTCACAGAACTTTTGAAACTCTCTCAGACACCATACTTGGAGAATCTTTGCTGTAAAAGACATATAAATAAATACAGCAACCAAAAGATGTGTCGAAGTGACTAAAACCCTTTGTTTTTCTGAAGCAACATGAAGTAAACATATAACTCGCCACAATGCTTCAAAAGTCATTTTCCCCTTCCATCTGAAGCTCTCCTTCTATATCTACTGTACTCTTGCCCCTTTCTCTCCAACTCCCCCAAAGCTCCCTCCCTAGTTATTGCCCAAGACTTTCTAGTCCTTGTCTATTTACCTCTTAACCTGTTTAATATTTCCTTAAAGGCTCAAAATATCTGGTTCTGATGGGAGGAAAAAGAAAGTACAGATCATCAGAACACTATAATTCTTGACTTATTCAGAAGGCAATAGAAAAAAATTGAATAGTCATATATTATTTTTGTTACCAGAGTTTAAATACTTTTGAGAAGATGATAGTTAAATCCCATGCCAAATATTGACTATTAATACTTAGCATGATCTTTTACCTATCTAAACTCTTCCTTTCCTACATGGTCTGGAAGCCTGGAGAATCACCACACTTCCACATTTAGATTCTGCCAGTACAAGTCATCCTGCATAATATTTTGGGGGAAAAGATAGGACAGCCATTGTTCTTCCCCAACAGTGGCTGATAGATGCCTGCGTTGGTAGAAAACATGAAGTTTGCAGTTCTTTCTGAGCGAGCTCTTGTGAATTGTCTACTGTGTTCTTTAAGCGCTTGTGATCACCAGTCACTTACTGTGGGTCCTGGATTTCCAAATGCCTTCAAAGCCATCAATGTTTCCATGAACCTTAATTGCTCCAATCTTCCCAATAGTTTTTTAAGTTTGTAATTAGTTATCCTTTCCTACTGAGTTAAAGAAACAAGTGCTTTCCTAGCAAAACCCTGACTGATAACAGTGGTCATTTCCAGTTTTGGTTCCAGGGATGCAGAAACCCAAAGATGGGAATCTGGGATTTAGTTATCTGACTTTGTTAGATTGAACAGCAATTATGACTTCATTGCCATTGAAAAACATAATACCTGTTGTCTGGAGAGCAATTGCAAGATAATTATCTAGAGCGTTTTGGAAGGAAGGGTTTATTGCAGAAAAGCCTTTCAGAAACCACCAAGTGTTACAATAGGATTTAAAGAGAAAATAAGGACTGTAAGGACTGTGGAATGGGCTGTATGCTTCTAAATCAAAAGAAGGGAGTAGGGAGAGAGAGAGAGAGAGAGGGAGAGAGAGAGAACTTCTAGGACTGCCCTAAAAATACCTCTCATAGCCATATGGCTAATGTATAATGTTTTTTTTTATCCTGTAGGTTGGATAATTATAACCCAAATGGAATTCACAGATTTGCCAGGTCTCTTATGTAAAAGTTAGGGCATTGATTGGGAAAGAACAAAAATTGAAATGAGGACATTGGGTGGATTCCAATAATTCTGAGAATTATGAACTTATAAATTCCTCTTAGTTTCCTCTCTTCATTATTTTAGATTAGCCAGCCCTTACTTAAAGACCCCAAATCAATTACAGTCATGTTCTACCTCCGCCATTTCTTATTGCTCCCAGACTCATGACTAGCGTTAGAGACCAATAGAGTACAGGTCTGACCCAAGAGGATATAATGTATACACTGAAGAACTGAAAGATTTATATTGTCAAAAAAACCTGGAAACTTTTGTGAGCTAATGATTATAGACACAAGAGGAAGAAACACAGTTTTGGATATGGCCAAATTTGTTAATATGGGTACAGTTACCATTGATTCTAGTTTCAATATTTAGTTTGAGTGTCTGGAAATAACTCTATAGAGATTTTTGCACCATTGGCTAAAACCAAGACCCAATAGTGGCCTTAATTAAATGAAATTGACATATAAGAAGAAAATGGTGGTGTGGATCATCATATGTGTCTTGCTCCCCAACAACTTTTTATAGCACCAAGGAAAATCCAGAGGTCAGTCCCATCATGAAGGCATTGAAAAATATATTAGACTTGAAGGGAGAACCAGTACCCTTGGAAATTCCACTGGTGCTCTTTTGCAGATTAGGGATGACAGCATAATGTAACACTATCCAGATGTGTTGCTAGGGGTTGCAGAGGCCAACTGACAGCACTTAGACACCAGAGACAAGGTGGTCAAGATTATTGCACTGGATAATAGGCCAGAGTCTGAGTTTATCTGTATAAAAAAAAATTAAGTCTACTGCACAGATACCTGACTTAAACAGCCACAATGGAGTCTCATGGACTCTCACCAGTTCTCTAAAATGAGCAGTTAATAGGGAGTCTTAAGAGAAAAAAGAGGCTGGGGCTTCTTGAGAAAGCTCCTAGGGAGGTTGTGGTGAAAATGTAATATAAAAAATTCTCCTAGTTTTTCCTAAAAGGAAATACGCCCATTTCTCAAGGAGATTATAGTGCAGGCAAAGGAAACCAGACATTTCTGGACACTGACTCTAAAATGTCTAATTGCTAGAGAACCCCAAAGTTTTCAGGATCCCCTAGCCATAGTGGGGACTTACAGATGCCAGATAATAAATGGAGTTTGGGCTTGAATCTCTCTCACAGCACACCAGTGGATCTGTAAATCTTGCCTCATAGTTATTTTTTCCATTTTCCAAAAACATATTGGCAACTGGCACAGCCCGTGCTTCTAGCTCTTGAGTAGCCATTAAGAAGAAACTCCTAGAATTGCCCCCTTTCTACAAAAGTAGTAAATAATAATTTTATAATCCTCAGGGATTAATTCTTGGGGGTGCCAGAGATTAATTATCATCAGAAAAACTTGCACATTACAAGGATGGATTTCTATCCCATTTGCAGAAAATTCCCCTATTTGTCTAGTGCAGAAGAAAGTTTTAGAAAATAGCCAGGCATCAGTGACTTGCACCTGTAATTCTAGCTACTCAGGAGGCAGTGATCAGGAAGATCGCAATTGGAAGCCAGCCTAGCCAAATAGTTCTAAAGTTCCTATCTTGAAAAAACCCATCCCCCCAAAAAAGGGCTGGTGGAGTGGCTCAAGGTGTAGGCCCTGAGTTCAAACCCCAGTACCTCAAAAAAAAAAAAAAGAAAATAGCAGTGAATTTTTATTCACTGCTTGACACCAAGTACTACTACCATCTCAACTCCTACAAATCAGTGCGTCCTCTGGCATCAGGTATGCACTACCAGTCCAGCAAATGCTTTCATGTCTGTACAGTTCATAAGGACTACTCATTGCAGATGTAAATGCCTCTGAGAAATCCAGATAAAAGAATTGCATGCAGACCTTTGTTGTTCAAGAGAAAAACTATGCTGTCTTCCAAAGATACTTCTCCTTTTCTGGAATAACTTCTGGAACACAAGTGGGTCCAAAATAGAGAATGAGTGACACACAGGGCCCATCAAGCAACCGCACAGACAGGTGCCCCTCCTGGACTAGGAGTAATCTACTGCCACAGACTTGAGCCTGGACAGCACTGTGTAGTCAAGTGGAAGTAGTGTCAACAAGACCACATACACACAGGCCTGAGAGACAAAAAAGCTACATGAGCAGTTGATTCCCCTGGCACCTATTCATTCTGCTTTAGCATCTCTCCCCAGACTGGCTGTATGATAAACTGGAAGGAACCAATTAGGGATGATTCTGCCAGTGCACTACCTTAAAACAGAGTGGTGCAGCATTTCAGCCTTATCTGTGGCTGATCCAGAAGCAATGTCAATAGGAAAGAACCGTCAAAAGGATAGGAAAGCTGGGAATAGGGCACATGCCTAAAGTCCCAGCTTCTTGAGCCCAGGAGTTCAAGACCAGCCTGAGCAACATAGCAAGACTCCCTTCTCAAAACAAAACAAAACAACAACAACAAAAAGATACTCAAACCAGATTCCTGATGCTCATATACAAAGTTATATGAAAAATTATATACAAAGTTTTATGTATTAGAGCTTAAGACTCCATCCCAACTTCAGCACTATTTCAAGATGGTTCTTCTTTCTGAGTGACCTTGACCACCTGATCCACAAACTATGATCTAATTTAAGCCTTTCCAGCTATCCCAGAAATGATCACATTCAGCCCTTTTTGGCTTATCAGTTTCTTTCTCTCCTCTTTATCTTGATCTTTACATCCATATTCCTTAAACAAGGAGCCTGAAATTCAAATGCTTACACAGGTGAAGCAAGCAATGTAAATGAGTAACAAAGCCCTAATAGTTGAATGTTAAATTCATTGGATTATTTTTACTTCCTTAAAGGAATATGTTCTAATTTATTTTTCCTAAAACACCTAACCCTTTGGACCTTTTTATTTCTCACTTCTCACTTCTGAAATAAACATGGGCACAAAAATATTTATCTCTTATTTTTCAAACTCATTTTTAAATAGCCACTAAAAGTTCAACCTCAGTTGTCAGGAAGAAAGAGTTTCTGGTGAGGATTATGGCAAACTGAAAATCTCACACCCTATTAAATCAGGTAGGCTCCCATGTAGTGCCAGGTGAGAGCGTGAGGGAATGAGGGGCTGATGGAGCCAGATTTAAGTTTTCTGCAGAGACTGAGATTCAAAATTTTATGTGAAATCTCTTAATTCCAAATTTAGTTTCAAGTTTGCTCACACAGTGTGCCAATCAGAAACTAAAGGAAATCTAAGTTAAAGATGGAAGATTGTCACTTGGAGAGGTGACAATAGGTAACTTCCTCTTGTGGCACTGAGTCCTAGAGAACAAGGAATGGGTCTTCCTCACCTGTGGATATCAGCTCCAGACAAAGGCTCACAATGCTTTTCCATTAAATGTTTGTTCCCTTTATTCAAGTTTTTAAAAATCTACAATTGTGTATCGTCTAATTCTATAGTTAGAAATCTTTAAAGAGAAGGTCTTTTTCTGACTCCTTTAAAGTCCCAGACAATAGCGATTCATTAACACAGAGCAGAGGCTCAAACATGTCTTCAGATGCAGAAGAGAAACACATCAAGCATCCATTAATAGCACTGTTGGAGTTTGCTTATAAGATGGGAAGCAAAGGAGCATAGGACAGATGATTTTGATACACAGTGAGGTCAAGAGCCATACTAAATGCTGCCCTCAGGAGGTGTAACAGCGCAACTCACTGATTTCCCAGCAAGAGTGCCAGAGCGTGAGATCCCTGAGCCTTTAGTGGTCTGGGTGATACAATGAACCCTGTTTAGTTGACATCTGTGGCTTTGAGGTACCATGAGGTACAAGACTTGCTTCTGCAAGACAAGCAGTATGATGGCTGCCACTGCTGGGTACAACTTACTGGAAGGTTGCTAAGTTATGACGGTCACTTGAAACTTAGCTTTAAGTACCCAGTCCAAGTAGAACCATGGTACATGAAAAAAGTTTTACAAAAAAGGCTGAAGAGGTAGATTTGCTTTTTGAAATTTTGCAAATTGAAGAAATTGCCCAGGGTTATATATATTTTTTCAAAGATAATAACTAAAACATAGCTAAGTTTTAAAATTAAAATTAACAGGGAGAGCATTTAAAGGGAAACCAAATAATTTATAGCTATATCTATTTATGTACACTATTGCTATAGATGAACTTTAAAAATGAAGTCAAGAACTATTTTATGTAAACTAAAAAAGACTAATAATTTGCTGAGTTTGTTGAGCTGCACCAATTTATTTTTAAAAGGATCAGTCGTCAATATTTCTTGTTAAATTATCATGGCATACATCTAGTGATGTATTTGACTTGTCTATTATATAATGAAAATATTTTTGAAAAGTTTTTGCCATATGTTAAATAATGCATTTTAAATTCATAATAATGGCAGCATTTTATTATGCATATATAAAACTCATATGAACTTGAACAGCATTTGGAAGCTTAGGAAGGAAAACCTTAGGTCCAAAATGTCATTTTATAGGATTTTAAATGTTATGTCTTTGAAACAACTAGCACTCAGAACTTCCCAACATACTTATACTGGACAAACAAGATAATATCCAATTGGTGATATTCAATTAAGTAATTAGTTCCTAGCATATGAACTTAGATCAAAATATTTGACAGCTGGCAATAGTAATGCTATCTTATAAATTGGTTCACATATGCTACAATAATATATCTAATAAATAAATACTTAAAGAGTAATGTGCTGGATATTGTAGGCATTAGAACTATATCAGTGAATTGACAAAAGAAGAAATCAATCTACCTGAGTCATTTTAGGTTAATATTCCCATTTTGCATCTTTGCATGTTTGGTATGCTGAAATGATAATAATTACATAATTACTTATAACCATTTATATTTATAGAGTATAGTGTTTAAGTTTTAAAAGTACTTTAAAGTTAATTTCCACTTCCCTGGCCTTGAAGAAAGTCTGGCAGGTGTTACTACCTCAGTATTATAGATGAGGAAACTGTAGATGATACATGCCCAAAGTCACTGTCTTAGGACCAGTCTCATGTCCCTCCAACCTACATAACTGTGAGAGCAGAAGAAAGAGACAGAGTTGGAAGCTGAATAAAGAAAGCTTGAAAAAGTTGTTTTGGAGAAAGAGAGAGAGAGAGAGAGAGAGAGAGAGAGAGAGAGAGAGAGAGAGAGAGAGAGAGAGGAAGGAGAGGAGAGGAGTAAATGGAGAAACATATTAATTATAACAGATGACGGGTGCCAGTAGTTCATGCCTATAATCTTAGCAACTTAGGAAACTGAGATTGGGAGGATCATGGTTCAAATCCAACCTGTGCAAATAGTTCATGAGACCCACCCCCGATCTCCAAAACAACCAGAGCAAAATACACTGGATACATGGCTCAAGCCATCAAGTGCCTTTTTTGCAAGTGTGAAGACCTGAGTTCAAACTCCACTTTCACCAAAAAAAATAAATAAATAAAAATGCCAGGACAGCTAAGATTGATGGCTGTGGCACTCAGTGGCTGCTCATAAAAATTAGGATTTTGTTCTCATTCTGGTGCATGGTAAGCCTGCACTTCTCCAGCCCCTTCAACTCAGGTGAAGTACCTTAATTTCTTTGGCCAATGAAAAATGAACAGAAGCCTTTCCTCTTGCTTCAGTGGCTAGAGTGGGTAGTCAGCTAAGATGGGATTTCCAGCCCCCTAAGTTCCTGAGTGCTTAAGATGAGCAGAGTCCCTGCCAACTCATGCTGGACTTTATAAGCAAGAACTAGTGTTCTGTCAAGTCCTTGACATTTGAGATTTGTCACCTTGTTTGTTTCATCTTGTTTGTTATTGCAGCATAACCTAGTCCATGCTGATTGACAGACATCATGGATTTATACTTGCTATCAGTTTATCTACTTCTATGATTTCTTTTCCTACAGCTGTGTTTAGCAGCTCAAGTATAGGCAGAGAAAACAGACATTGTCTTCATCTGGGACTGAGATTTTGTGAGGCAGTTGCTACAAAGGATTTTAGAATTTGAGCAAGAGAGTAATTGGAACTATGGACTATGACATCTGAGCTTGATTGGGAGAAAGGTCGAGCGGGAGAAGGCCAGTGAGTAAAAGAAAGTAAATGGACCCAGGGTCTGACTATTTTGATAAGGTGGGTTGATCGTTGATAGAGAAAGTCAGTGAATAGCTAAGCTTAAAAACTAAGGAGTTGTGACGGAAGCACAAGAGGTGTCATGAAAGATCTTGGAAGGTTCTGAGGTTCTGCAAAACCTCAGGTCATTACAGGGCACAGATGTGAAAATGGAAATGAGAAATAGCTTAGAGAAAAGGGGATACTCAAATACACAGATGTCATGGCACTAAAAGTCAACTACTTTAAGATAAAACTTGGAAATGGTGGAGCAGACAGGCACTTCTCCAAGATGCTTGCTATTTCTCAAAGTCTCTTCAAAGTTCGACAACCTCTGGCTAGCAGGAGAGAAGGGCTATTCAGAGGTGGCCTGTTTCTTGATACAGGGTAGCATTTATTTGGCAGACATTTAGTGGATACCTTCTGTGTTGCAGGCATGTGCTTGGTGCTTTTTGGGAAACCACAATCTACTTGGACAGACCAAATGGGTAGACAGAAACTTGCAATACCATTTGGTAATTTCCACAAGGGACACAAGTACAAGAGGATAGGCAACCTAGAGGAGATGCCTGGGAATCCTCATAAGCTTTCTTCTGAGATGTCATGGAACCATATCGATACCAAAGCAACCATTTTCCTTCAGAGAAGCAGAATAATGACACCAATGGGCAATTTGTTAGATTTTATTCTTTGGGATAGGCAAGGTCACACTTTGATCTTAAATTATGTTTGCATGCAGGTCTGGGTACCTATGGAGCACATTACAGAAAAATTGGTAAGGTAAGGTACTAATTCCCCTCCTCCTTGTCATGATTAATACAGTTACTCTCTTTTCTTTCCCTGCTACTCTGAAGCAGTGCAGGATTATCTTTGAATTGTTTTAGTAATGTGCTGTTTTGTTCCTTTGAGTACTCCACACTTGTGTGCCAATTCACCTTTTCCTCTCATAAAGAAGAGTCAGGAAAAAAGAACAAGAGGAATGGCTGAACAATTGAAAAACCAGCATATTGAAAAGGTCATGGTACCACCACATACTATTTTAATTTCTGAATGTTTTAGGCATTGTAAATCCTTTCTGACACTCCATGCATCTGAAAATTACTAAAAAGGGAGTAAGAAAGGGCACACATTATTTCATCCACTTGTAAAACATGATGATAAGTGTAGGTAATAGTGTTCAATTAATCCATCCTTTTTGTAACATTTTCATTTGGAGGCCTGCTTTGGAATTGTCTTTCTGTGAGAAAAGGTAGTGGCTATAACCTAGTGGTAAGCTGCTATCTTAACTTTCCTTTCTTCTTCTTCCTCTGTATTTTGCTGGCTCTCATCCAGCATGTGTTTTCCAAGTGATTAACTTTTATTTACTAACTTTATTTATTCATTTATTCATATGTGCATACATTGTTTGGGCCATTTCTCCCCCCTGCCCCTGCTCCCTTTCCCCCATCCCCCTTGCTTCCAGGCAGAACCTGTTCTGCCCTCTTCTCCAATTTTGTTGAAGAGAAGACATAAGCATAATAAGAAAGACAAAGCATTTTTGCTAGTTTGAGATAAGAATAACTATACAGAGAGATTCCTACTGTTGCTTCCATGCACGTGTGTATTACAACTCACATTGATTCATCTCTACCTGACCTCTTCACTGCTTCCCAGTAGAGCGCAATGGCAATTAACATTTCCTTAGAGTCGTCATTATACAAAATACTTATGACACACTCAGGCTCTTCTCCCTTGTTCTCTCCCACTACATAGGCTAGAAAGACCAAATACTTGTTCCACAAGGCCCCCAACCCAGTTGCACTGGCGGCAGGGGGAAGGGGGGATAGTTATGTCATCTAGTTCTGGGCTATAAGATGTAAATGAAAGGCTCTTGAGAGAATTCTGAGAAAAGGGAAATAGAAAAGGCCAGTGCATACTTGGAACTTGGGAACAATATTTTGAGCCACAGCAGCTATGTTGTGACCAGGAACTAATTGTTCTGAAGCAATTAGCCAACCACTAAGGAAACTGGAATGGGAAGGTAAGAGGATCCTGAGTCACTGATGACATGGAGCTCTGAACTTGCCTACTCACCTGGGAGAAAGGGTTGAGCTCCTGTATTCTTAAAGCATCGAATTCTGATCTTTCTGCTGCCTGTAGCTGAAAGTACTCCTCACTGGTAAAGTGCTTTTATAACAATATTTTACTTGAGCCTCAGGATGAACCTGTGTGTAGATTTTTTATTTTTTCTGTTTAGCTGGTGAAGAAAGGGAAATGAAGTGAGTTTCAGTTAAGAGTACACACATAGAAGATTGTGGGTCTTCAGTCTTAGGAAGGACTTGAGGAAGCTCAAGTGCTCTCTGCTTTTCTCACCATTCCCTTGTACCTATCTGGAATAAGGACTTGAACTCACACTGGAACAGAGTAAAAAGGATCCATTAGCAAATTATTTGATTCATCTATCAAGCACTTCAGTCTATTCTCTCCCTCTTCGACTACTGAAGTATTAGCTTGTGCATCATGCCTCTGCTTCCTTTACTTGGGTACCATAATACATAACTGCAAAGTTAAAGAATCTGCATTTAAATTAGGACTATTAGAAAAAAGTCTCTGAATGCAGGAGACATCAATGAGTCTTTCTTATACTCAGGAATATGGGCAGTACTGTGAATATATCTTACTGAAATTAGTCAAAATGAGCGATTTATCTTTCTGGACTGGATGCTGTCAGTGACCTGCCCAAGATCCTTTTCTTCTTCCCTTGCCTGCAGAGATGGTGTCTGATTGACCATGCATCTTCCCTGTGAAGGAAGACAGGGATTCATTCCTTATTTCCAGGGCTGCTGCTAAAGACAATCTAGCCACTCCATTTCCCTCACGAGTGACTAACCTAGCGGGCATTGTGTAAAAAAGTCTTGACGTATGAGACATGAGAAAAGGTTTTCTGGGAAAGATGACTTCCTTTTTCTCTGGACATTATCAGCTCTGGCTGTAATTCCTATACTGTGACCAGACAATTTACTATGAATGGCAGAGCAGGAAAATAGAAAGAACCTGGGTCTTTAAGAAGAATGTTTAGTCACGGAATTTAACATAGAAGCATACCTAACTTTGGGTTTCTTGTGCCAGACACTACATGGGTTTTTATTATTACTATTGTTTAAGCAAAATTGAGGGAGCTGAAGGCATGGTGTCTGACTATAAACTTTCCTGATCTCAGTAGAGATTTGGCCCAATTAGGAAGCACAACAGGTTAGATGCCCTCTGGGACCACCCAGCCTCAGACAAGACCTCAAAAATGTTCCTGCATACTGATTCTTCCAGGTGGTCCAAACACTCATTACTGCTTCACACAATAGCCATGGCATGACCCCTGGCTGGAAAAACCCAGCAGAGACAAATTGAAAAACTGAGCCTAATTAATGTGAAGTGAACTTTCTTAAAATAGAAACTGCTATAGAAAATAGCCAACTGCTGCTAACCAAGCTGTTATGGAACATGTGTCATGTGGTTCACTAAATTTTGAACAATTTAGCTTTTTAAGAATTAAAAAGTGCTTTGGTCTTTTACTTCCTGGAAAACAAGAGATGAGTCTGGTTTTGAGAGTAAGCCACCACGTTTCAAGTCCAATCTTTAACCTGATGTGTGACATTGAGCAAGATAGAGTAGTTACTCATGCCTCAGTCCCCCTATCTGTAGGGTGGGCAAAATAATAGCACTTCATAGAGATTATTGGGCATAATAACAGCAACTTCAGAGTTGATGTGAGGATCTAATCATCTTTATCATGCAGTAGATGCTATTTTATTGCAATTCATAGACTGAATTGCAAGCCTCTTCTTTCTTCCCTTGCCACTTGGGAGACAATTAGTCTTACATTCATTAAGTCCTAAATTAAGGCTGCTTAAATTTGAATTTTCCATGTCTCTATATGGAAAATTTTGACTATAATATGATTGATTACCTTATATTTATCTACCTCATGACAGGAGAAAAGAAAATCTTGAAAACAAATTGTGCTACGTCCTATTTCTTTTTTAACTAATACTATCCCTACTAATAACATTGCTAAAAAATGCTTTTCATCAATCACAGAATCCTTACACTTGTAATATGGTAAGTAAATCCTGGATTACCTTAATTCTAACTTTTAAGGTTGGATAAGTGACCATTGATTTCAATAAATAGCTACAGTGAACTCTTTCACTTTAGCTCATATTTCTCAGTGACTCACTATTCTTGTGGTAGCTATCATTCACCTGCATGCTGTAATTTTAAATTTTCCCTCAAAGTGCAGCCATGACCCTGACAAATGCTTTCTCAATAGGATGTCTTACCTCAACAGCTGAGCATTTTATTTTTCTTTGCATATAATTTAAGTTTACTCCTTTGAGAAAATTATCTCTAAATACCCTATGAAGAAAACAATCTAGAAAGAAAATTATAGTACCTGGGTTTTCTTTCTTAGCATTTGAGCTACAGAATTCTGCAGCAAAATAAATACTTTAATTTGTTCCTGGCACCTTATCTGTGGAAAACAGTACTCCCACTTTCAGATAAGACTATTGGATGTTTTGGTGTTTAAGCCATAATTACATTGTGAAGATTAATCTCTAATTTTCTTGCCTAGATTTGGTCTTTGATATAGATTCACTTTATTTTTTCCATAAATTCTTAACTATAAATTAACTTGCAAGTGCTAATTTTTCATCTTGCATAAACACTCTTTATTTAGTCATTCAAAAATTTTCTGCATTAGCACAAGGAACATAAAAAATGAAGGATACATGGACTCTATTTTCTATAATTTCTATAATTAATAAGAATATTAGCAGTGAAAAATAACAATTAACTATTAAAGTACAAAAGGATGGCATAGATAAATAATACTTAAAATATTAATATTTACTCAAATTTCTGGCTTCTATAAGTAACACCTTTTTCTAAAAGTTAAAAGAAGATAAAACTGTATTCTATTAGATTTAAATAGTCTTGAAGGAAAAAGAGGTCAATTTAAGAATGATCCCAAAATAATTTGTGGAGATCTAGGCTGATTCCATCACACTCTGAAAGGGAGAAATGCAATTTATGATAAAATGGCAAGACTGAGAAGGTGCAATAACACTACAGTCGTGCAACAGAGTCATCACTTGTTCATAACAGGAGAAACAGGGCCATCGATGCTGCAAAGAATAGGGTTTTTTTTTTTTTAATTGAAGGGATAGCAAAATGGCAACACATTCCATATGACAGAGGGGAACATGTGAGAGGGCCCCCGAGGTACAGTAAATAGCAAGCAACATGAGATTTTCTTTGAGAGATTTGGAATATTAATTGAATTCATCATCCTAACAGCAAGAAAGTCTAGTTTCAGGAACAGCTTTAACCCAGAGTTCTGGAAGGAGGATGGCCTACGGCATTTGATTCTAGAGGAACGGACAGAGAACTAGATGCCAATGAGGGTAATGAACAGCTAGTGCATGAGCATCTGCTGTGTGGCAGGCACTGTGCTCAGTGCTTGCCCTGACTAATCCTCGGAGACCATCATTACTAACGTTTCATTGTGGAGAAAACCAAGGAGCAGAGAGGTGACAAGACTCGTGCAAGGTCACTGTTGGATCTTAGCCTGCAGTGTGGAGTCTCCTAAGCATCTCTCATTAGGGACCCTCAAAGCTTCTCCATCCCTTGTTCTCACCTCTGGTATATGTCTATATCCTGTGTTTACTCTTCTAGGTCCAGCCAGAGCCACTGAGGGGGCATTCAGGAAGGTCAACAGCCCTCTCTGGCTGCAAATAGCTCCTGACTCTATGTAAAACCGTTGCGTCTTCTGAAGACAGCAATATTATTTAGGGTCTGATCAC
>NW_027395469.1:0-27971 GCF_047511655.1 Castor canadensis | reverse complement strand
CAACCTTAGGCAGCCTGTCTCTTCTGTGTGTCCCAAATAAGCCAGAGGCCTGGGTTGGGCATCTCCACTCCAAGTCTTCCTCGTGCTACCCTCCTCACCCGCCCCTTATCCAGGTTGTTCCTTGTCCACAAAGAGGACTGGCCGCCCTCCCTGAACAGCCAGGATAGAGCTGGTGTTTGCCCAGGCTGTGCTACAATCATTCCTGGTGCAGAGAGCCCAGTGTGGATTGGGAACTCACCAGGAAGCCAGACTCTGAGAGGTGGCCAGGCCTCAGAACCTGCCAAATCTGGATCTCTCTCCTCCTGCCACCCAGTCTGCCCTTTCTTGCTCCTGGAATCAGGGTATCTTGAAGAAGGCAGGGCCTGGGAAGGGAGTACTCATTTCCATGGTGGGGAAGACACCTGACACTGAACTGAACCCTGCCTCCTAAAATCATTCCACAGGGTGGTCATCTGCTCTGTCCTGCATCCATCCCCTCCCAGAACCTGAGCACAGTGCTCCTGTGTCAACAGGATGGGTATACCCCATCAGTACCCCTGCTGAAGTCTGGTCCTTTCTTCACTTGTGGGAACAAGCTTCAGTGGCTTTGCACTTCTGCCCAAAGGCAGAAGTGAAACCCTATCTGAAAAATAACTAAAGCAAAAAGGACTGGGGGTGTGGCTCAAGTGGTAGAGCTCCTGTCCAGCAATTTCAAGGCTCCAAGTTCAAACTCCAGTACTACCAAATAAAATAGGATTAAATAAAAGGAAGAAAGAAACCAACGGATGCTCCAAAAGGATCTTTTACAAATGGGGAAACTGAGGCCTAAAGAGACTGTGCCAAGACAAGGATGAGACTCTGGAGTCTCCTGATTCCTGGCCTGGTGATCTGCCCTCCCTTCCAGGGAGGCCACTGGATTGTCACCACCACTGTCACCCTCTCCTCCTTGCTAATCCCTGGAAACCATCTTCCTTCCATCCCACCTATCTCAGGAAGTCTTCCCTGTCTGTTCCCCTTTCTGTTCAGCCAGCCTTCAGAACTTCTCAAATCCGAGAGCATATTTTTGTTAATAATTTGCCATTTCTCCTACTTGTTTCCAAAGCAACTTTGGTGTAATGACAAAAGACAGAAAGGAAAATCCTGTATCCATAGGAGCTAAGTTTGTAGCCTCCCTTCCAGATGTGATCTGCAGGACCACCATGGCAGACCAGCAGTTAGCTGCTCCCATGTGTTCTTCCTCCCTCCTTCCATCCTTCGCACCCTCCCTTCTTCCCTTCCTTCCCTCTTTCCTCCTTCCTCCCTTCCTCCCTCCCTTTCTTCCCTTACTCCCTTCCCTCTTTCTTCCCTCCCTCTTCCTCCCTCCCTCCCTTCTCCCTTCCTTCCTTTATCTCGCTCCCTCCCCCCTCCCTTCCTTCCTTCCCTCCTTCCTCCAGTACTACCAAATAAAATAGGATTAAATAAAAGGAATTTATTCCCTTTCTTCCCTCTTTCCTCCCTTCCCTTTCTTCTCCCTTCCCTTTCTTCCCTCTTTCCTCCCTTCCCTCTCTCCCTTCCATCCTTTTCTTTTGTGGTACTGGGGTTTTGAACTCAGGGTCTTGCACTTGTGAGCCCCGGCCCCAGCCCTTTTTGGTTCAGTTATTTTTCAGGCAGGGTCTTGAGTTTTTGCATGGGGCTGTCCTTTGTCTGTGACCCTTCTACCTACAGATGCGGTACTTCCATGCCCAGCTTGTTGGTTGAGACTGGATCTCGATAACATCTCCCTCCGCCCGCTGGGCTGGCCTGGAACCACAGTCCTCCTGGTCTCTGCCTCCTGAGTAGCTGGGATTATAAGCATTAGCCACTGCAGCCAGCCCCCTGTGTTTTAATGCAGGTTTTATTATTATTCATATATGGTGAGGCTGACAAGTCAGGAGATAATTGCCACTGGAATCTGGGTGTGGTGGTTCACACCTGTAATCCCAGCTACTTGGGAGTCAGAGGTAGGAAGATCACAATCTGAGGCCAGCCTAGACAAAGTTGACCTGAGACCCAATCTGAAAAGCAAACTAAAAGCAAAAGGAATGAGGGCATGGCTGAGTACTAGAGCCCTTGCCTGGTTTGTTACTCACAGATCCCAGGAGGAGAGGGCACAGGATGCCACACACAGGTAAAATGTACACAAGAGCCTTTAATGTGGGTTTCCCTGGAAGGAATGAGGAAGGCAGGCTATGAGGTTCAGTATTGATCCGTTCGAACAATTTCAGGGGGGTTCTGAAGTCTAGGGGCTGTCCTACTGCCTGTGCCTGGTACTGGGGTGATTGGAGTGGGTGAATAGTGGCCCGGAGTTTGACAGCCCCATAGAGAAGGTGCTTGGGTGTGGGTTCTGGTTGGTTTGCAGATGAAATTCATGCTTAAAGGTGAGTCCTTTACCATTTCTAGGATGGCTTGGAGTCTTGTTTCTTACCCATAAAATAGGAGAGCAGGCTGGGCACCAATGGCTCACACCTGTAATCCCAGCTTCTCGGGAGGCAGAGATCAGGAGGATCAAGGTTCAAAGCCAGCCCAGGCAAATAGTTTGTGAGACCTTATCTCGAAAAAACCCATCATGGGCTGGTGGAGCAGCTCAAGGTGTAGGCCTGAGTTCAAATCCCAGTACCACCACAACAACAAAGAAATAGGAAAGCAGCATCTGACTCCCAGGGCAGGATGGGGCCCACCAGCTCCAGGGAGAGATCCTGCCCCACTGACCAGCACCCTCTCTTCTTGCTTTCAGGCAGTCCAGCTGACAGTGCCGCCCTCAAGTCGGGTGACCGGATCCTTTTCCTCAATGGATTGGACATGAGGTTAGAGGCCACAGGGCTCACCAGAGCTTGGAGATGAGCATCCCCCAAGATTCCTGCCTCTTGGGACACCCTAGCCATGGTCCTGATCTCTGATCTGTTGGTCCCCAGTGTCTATCCTTGTACAGAAAGAATTCTTTTTTATTTATTTATTTTTTTGGCACAGTGGGTTTTGAACTCAGGGCCTCATGCTTACTAAGCAGGTGCTCTACGACTTGGGCCATTCCACCAACCCTGTTTTATGTTGGGTAGTTTTGAGATAGGGTCTCTCAAACTATTTGACCAGGCTGGCTTCAAACTGCAGTCCTCCTGATCTCTGCCTCCTGAGTGGCTGGGATTATAGGCATGAAACACTGGTGCCCAGTACAGTGAGAACTCTTGAATCTGTCCGTTCACCTGGTCAAGACCGCAGTCATCCTCCCAACCAGAAAATATCCAGCTCCATGCTAGGGTCATAGAATGGGAGGGACCATCTGTGTCTTGCTCTGGAGAGGGGAGCTCTACCTGGGGGTGACATGGGTATTGCTTCTTCTATGCCTGGGAAGGCCAGGCCTGGGACAGCAGCAGTCCAAGCCCCCTGAAGCCTGGGATTCTCCTGAATGAGCAGGAGAGGCAGGAACTCTGGATAGTCCAGGACTTGCTGTGTGGCCTCTTCCTGCAGGACAGGGAGGTTTGGCAGGTGGCTATGGACAGGGCTCACTTGTTGGGCCCTCCTGAGCCATGTCTACTTGGCAGGAATTGCTCCCACGACAAGGTGGTGTCCATGCTGCAGGGCAGTGGCGCGATGCCCACGCTGGTGGTGGAGGAAGGGCTCGTCCCGTTCGCTAGCGGTGAGACCCCCATGCCACAGCAGTGGGATTTAGCAATCTGGAGGGCTGTGCTCTTTCCTCAAACCTGATGCCCCTAGGTGGCGCCATAGTTTCACCCCCACCCCCAGCGCGCAGCATTCAGATGCTGCTCAGGGATCCGCCTCCATCCCTGTCCCCAGCTGCAGGGACACACAGCCAGCTCAGGAGGCTGCTAGTTCCCAGCTGCCAGGGAAACTGCACCTGGCCTGGGGACGCTGGGTGACCCATGCCTCCCTTGCCTGTGGTCCTGACAGACTCTGATTCCTTGGATTCCCCCAACCCGACGTCAGCGCTCACCTCCCTGCAGTGGGTGGCCGAGATCCTGCCCTCCAGCATCCGGGTCCAGGGGAGGACCTTCAGCCAGCAGCTGGAGCACCTGCTCACGCCTCCTGAGCGCTATGGGGTCTGCCGGGCCCTCGAGAGCTTCTTCCAGCACAGGTGGCTGGGGACCTGTCCTGATGGGCCCCAGGTCCTCACCATCCTGGGCTCCCTGCCTGTGCCTCTTCAGCCCTTTTCTCTAGCGGGGAGGCTTCATGGAGGCAGTAGCTGGGTCCAAGGGCTCAGGGAGGAGGGGGTGGCAGGGATGTTCCAAAACAAACCCCAACTCTAACACCTCCCAGCCACGTGACCTTGGGTAGGTCATCCTCTTCTCTGTGAAGTGAGGCAGACAGGGATGGTTGGTGGGACTTTTTATGAAAGCCACCACTGTGGGCACTTGTCACAGGTCAGGCCCTTGGGATCGGGGTGGGGGTCTTTGTCTTTGCCCCATAACTGCAGTAGGCTGTATTCATCACCCTCCTCTTCCACAAGATAATTTAACATGGTCTGTGCCAAGCCCCTCACGAATCCATTCCCTTTAGTTTTGATTAAACACTTTGAGTGAGATATAATTCACATCTGTACAATTCACCCCTGGGAGTGTACAGTTCAGTGATTTTTGCATGCAACCATGACGACAGTCAATCCTAGAATTTCATCACATAAAAAAGAAACCTAAAAAGCCAGGCACCGATGGCTCATGCCTGAAATCCTAGCTACTGGGAAGACAGAGATCAGGAGAATGGAGGTTTGAAGACAGCCAGGACAAATAGTTCTCAAGACCCTATCTCAAAAAAAAAAAAGATGAAATAGGGCTGGAGGCTCAAGTGGTAGAGTGCCTGCCTAACAAGTGTGAGGCCCTGAGTTTAAATCCCCTTTCACTGTGACACTCCTGTCCACACTCCTTTATCGCCATCACCTGACCTTAAGCCATGACTACTCGACTTTCTATGTCTACAGATTTTTCTAGTTTGGACTTTCCTATGAATGGAATCAATAATATGTGAGTTTTTATATCTGGCTTCTTCCACTTAGCATATTTTTCAAGGTTATCCAAGTTTTATACATTCTATTGCATGGATACACCATGATATTTTACTCATCCATTAGTCCAGGGATTGACATGTGTTCTATCTCTACTTTTCATTCCCTTTTGGCTCCACTTTTTCTCGCTGTGCTGGCCACCAGTCCGCCATCCTTACATTTAAAGGTATTCTTGAAAAAAGAATGGTGTTTTATGTGATGGAATCATAGGTCGTCTTTCCTGTATGACTTTTTCTCGAGTAGCGTGTGCTTAGCTCTTGTTCCCATTTAATTCTATGTATTTAATATATACTGCGAACAAATTCCTGAGGGTCCAGCTTTTTATTTTATTATTTGGCGGTACTGGGATTTGAACTTAGGGCCTTCACCTTGATCTACTTCACCAGCCCTTTTTTGTGATGGATTTTTTTTCAAGATAGGGTCTTGCAAACTATGCCTGGGCTGACTTCAAACCATGATCCTCCTCTTCACTGCCTCCTGAATGGCTGGTGTGAGCCACTAGCGCTGGCCAGTTTTTTTATTTTTGGTAGTTTTTTTTAGTCATAAAATGATATCCTATTATTTTGTCTTTCTTTTATTACTAATTATTGTGAGTATCTTTTAATATACTCATGCTGTTTTTCTGTGTCCCTCACTAAATTACCTGTTCATACCCTTTTTCGACTTTTGTTTTACATAGTTATTTGTTTATTCTTTGGTAGTACTGGGGTTTGAACTCAGGGCCTCATGCTTGCTAGGCAGGTGCTCTACCACTTGAGCCACTTTACACTCTACCAGTTCTCCATTTTTGTTTTATTGGGCTTTTTTTTGGGTAATAGACAAAATGAAGACAATTGTTTGTGGCTGTTACCATGTTTCAATAATCCCTCCCTCCCTCCCTCCTTCCTTTCCCTCCCTCCCTCCCTCCCTCTTTCCTTCCTTCCTTCCTTCCTCCCTCCCTCCCTCCCTCCTTTTTTTTTCTTTCCTTCCCTCCCTTCCTTCCATGCTGGGGATTGAACCCAGGGCCTTGTGTGTGCTAGGCAAGTGCTCTACCATTGAACCACATCCCCAACAAAACTTTCTTTATAAAAACAGGTGGCAGCAGATTTTAGCCTACAGGCCATCATCGGTTGCTCCCTGATACAGTGAGTCCCAGCTCCCAATACCTTTCATGTATTTTAATCTCCACAACAGCTTTGTGTAGTACATGCTATTTTTATCCACATTTTATAGACAAGGAAACTTCGGCAGAGAAGTTAAGTAACTTGAGAAAGGTCACTTAGCTGGTGAGTGGTGGAGCTGGGATTTGAGTGTGAGCAAGCCTGTCCCTGAATCCTGTCCACTGCTCTTGTCTTTTTTGAGGGGGGGGGCAGGGCATGAGCTGAATTCTGTAGTGTGACAACCTACATCCTTGACAACCCCACCCCCACAGGGAGCCCCTGAGTAATGAACCCCTTGCTTCTGTATCCTCCATAGGAATATCGACACCCTCATTGTCGACGTCTACCCTGTGCTAGACACCCCTGCCAAACAGGTGCTGTGGCAGTTTATCTACCAGCTCCTGACGTATGAGGAACAGGAGCTCTGCCAGGAGAAAATCGCATGCTTCCTGGGCTACACGGCCATGACAGGTAAACAGCTGCCCTGCCCCCCAGGGGACCAGCCATATCCCTGCTCTCACCTGTGAAGCTGTACACCTGCCCTCCCACACAAAGGTGTGCCAGGCAAATCTGTGCTCAACACACGGGAGCTTGGCCCGGACTTGGTGCTGAGGGTATGGCTACCTAGTTTGGCCTTGATGTAGCACACACGGCAAAACCTGAGAATTTCAGACACCCTGCCTAACTGCCTGGGATCTCAGGCTTCTCGTGCACAAAATGGGAATTATTTCAGTAGGAGTACCTTACACCCTGGGAAATGTGTCACAGGTCAAGAAAATCGTGCAATTGCTGTTTACTGATAGACCTGCACCTGCCGGCTGGGTTGTGGCCTGTGGGTCATCCTGGCTGATGGGCTTTGGTGCACAGAAGCACATATGTGAGTCTGCCGGGTCACATGCAGCCTGGTTTCCCCACCGCTGGTTACCTATTAGAGTGTACCCCTCCTGGTGCCCTTCAAACCATGACTTCATCCCTGAGGCTGTGTGAATAACAAGTATTGGGAGCCCTGTGGCTTTACCTACTACGGACACCCTACACTGGCTGGAGCAATCCTTACAGGTCTGATTTTTGCTGACCCTTGTGTGCCCAGTGTCCCTAGTCCTAGGCACCCACAATTTCCTGAGGAAAGGCTGTGGACTTTAGCAAGAAGCCCAAGCCAGGGGTTGTGGTACATGCCTGTAATCTCAGATATTTGGGAGACTGAGGGAGGAGGATTAAGAGTTTAAGGTCAACCAGGCACCAGTGGCTCATGCCTGTAATCCTAGCTTTCGCAGGAGTCCCTCAGGAGGCTTGCAGTTAGTGAGACCCTACCTCGAAAAAAACCCATCACAAAAAAAAAGGGCTGGTAGAGTGGCTCAAGGTGTAGGTCCTGAGTTCAAACCCCAGTACCACAAAAAAAAAAAAGTTTTAAGGCCAGCCTGGGCAACATTTAAGACCCTATCTCAAAAAACTAAAAATAAAACAAGTCCAGAGCATCTGCCCAGCATGCTGGAGGCCCTGGATTCAATGCCTCGTACCACAAAAAAAAGAAAGAAAATGGAAGCAGCTCAGGGACCAAGCTGGGCAGCCCATGCACACACATCTGCCTGGGCCTGGAGCCTTTCATTTTACTCTACCAGCCTGTTTGGGCCGCACTGATCCGAACACAGGGTGTTGAGACCCTGAAAACATGGTGTCCTGTTGGGAACAGCTGGGGCCTCCACTCTGTCCTCTGTGCTCAGGCTGGCTGCTCCCAGGTGCTCCGGCCACCTGGTTTCTGTCCTCAGGACTTCCCCTAAACAGTTACCCTAGACACAAGCAGAGAAGGCTCTGTGGTCTGGAGTGCAGACATGTCTACCCTTGCTCTCCTTACCTGTGGAGGCTGAGAGGACAGGTCCCCAGCCTTCCCTGCATATCCCACAGCAGAGCCTGAGTCTGAGCTGGAACTGGAGCCGGAGCCCACACCAGAACCCACACCAGAACCCCAACCACGGAGCTCCCTTAGGGCCTCCTCCATCTGCCGCCGCAGCCTCCACTCCCAGGGCCTGGAGTCCAGCCTCAGCTGCGGTAAGGCCCCGGATGGAAAGGCTGGGTTCAGTTTCCCCTCCTGCACAATGGGCTTGGTGAGATGAGGAATGACAGGGACTGATGGGGGTGGGTGGGCTGAGTGGAGCTGCTCCTGGTTCTGTGAGGCCTGTTGGGTCTGGCTTGGGTCTGGGCTGGAGCCTGAGCCTGAAAGCTCAGATGTACTAAGTGGAGCTCTGTGGCACCCTCCCGGAAGGTCTCGGCGACTGCCCTGATATGCCTCTTCCTCTGATCCCAGGGGAGCGCCAGGCTGGTGATGGCACCTCCCTCCCTGAGACTCCCAACCCCAAGATGGTAAGACTTTTTTTTTTTGCCTTCCAGGGGTGCAGTGAGGGGTGGGCAATGGGTGGCCCATCAGGTGAGATTCAGGGGACCCCAGAGCACGGCATGCTGGTGTTTTTTTTCTGGCTGGGACAGACTACCCACGCCTGGCCTCCAAGACCATGTTGGGTCCATGTGGGGACAGTGGGAGTGGGTGGGACTCACCTCTGATTGGCCTCCCACCCCATCCCACCAGATGTCAGCTGTCTACGCAGAGCTTGAGTCTCGACTGAACAGCAGCTTTAAAGGGAAGATGGGGACCGTGTCCAAATCCCGGGCCTCCCCTCCAGGTCCAAGCCTCATGGGCACAGCAGGTAAGGACTCAGCTAGCCTCAGATCTTCAGGGGGCACTGGCCTCTGTCCTCTCGACTGTCTGTCTGGGTGTCGTCCCCACTCCCAGGCACACCCTCTGTCCTCTCGGCTGTCTGTCTGTCTGGGTGTCGTCCCCACTCCCAGGCACATCCTCTGTCCTCTCGGCTGTCTGTCTGTCTGGGTGTCGTTCCCACTCCCAGGCACACCCTCTGACTGACTCGTGGGGAACCCCAGAGTCCTCCATGCATGGTAGGAGCCACAATGTCAGTCTTGTCCCAGCCTCTCCTTTGTCCCCACTGTGGATCTGCAAAAGAAAAGGGCTTCCCCCCAAAGAAGTCCTCATGTTAGCCCGTGACTCCTGCATTGCTCTGTGAATGGCATACCTGGAAAGATAAGTTTCTCTGCAGTCAGAAGGCAGGACCAGGGGTGGAGCATGGTAGGGCGTGCCTGTAATCCCAGCACCCCTTGGATTGTGTTCAGTGAATCCAGGATGGGACATTTCCAGATAAATTAGAGTCTGGCCTGACCTGGGGCTAATTGGTGCTCCCTC
Source organism: Castor canadensis (assembly GCF_047511655.1). NCBI lineage: Eukaryota > Metazoa > Chordata > Mammalia > Rodentia > Castoridae > Castor > Castor canadensis. The sequence goes on along the minus strand of NW_027395469.1, from coordinate 18,577 downwards.
CCACTCAAGCCTGGGAGGCAAGATTGCCCAGGGTCTGTGCCCAGAGAGGGAAAGTAGCTTGCCCTGGGACACAGAGCTGACCTGCCCTCAAGGGCCTCCCTTCCAGCCTGTGCCTGGAATCAGGTACTAGCTGAAAGGGGTCCTCATTTTCTATCCCCTACCCAGGGCCCAGGACCCTGTCCAGCGTCTCATGGCCAAGTGAACGGCTCCTACCCTCTCCCTGCTATGACCCGCTGTGCTCTGGGGGCCTGGCCTCCCCCAGCAGCTCTGAGTCCCACCCCTATGCCAGCCTGGACAGCAGCAGGGCACCCTCCCCGCAGCCAGGCCCAGGGCCTATCCGTCCGGACAGTCCCCTGAGCCCAGACCCTGTGCGGCCACCCAGCCGCAGGAAACTCTTCACGTTTTCCCATCCTATGCGGAGCCGGGATGCAGACCGCTTCCTGGATGTGCTGAGCGAGCAGCTGGGCCCCCGGGTCACCATCGTGGATGATTTCCTGACCCCTGAAAATGACTACGAGGAGGTGGGTGTGCCAGTGTGGAAGGTAGAAGGGGAGGGGGTGTGTGGACCTACTGAAGAACAGTGTCCCCAGAGTCCTTCAGGATACCTTCTGCCCTTGGGGTTTGCCTTGGATTATCTCTCCATGTGCCCAGGTCTGTCTTAGAATATGTCTCAGGCTACCCCACTCCCTGGCGGGAGCCATCCATTCCTTGCTCCAGGCTACCTCATCCCCTGTTAAAATCTATCCTGCCCCTTGCCTGAGGCTATCCTATATACTGTCTCAGGTTACCCCATTCCTTATCTCAGACTATCCCACTCAGTATCTCAGACTAAACCACTAGGCTTTCCTTTCCCTCTCCCCAGGCTAGCCCATCCTTTGTCTGGGGCTACCCCATACTCCTTGTTTCAGGTCAGTCCATTCCTTGTCCTGGGCTATCCTACAGTTTGTCAGGCTCTCCAGCCCACAGCCTTGGGCTGTCCTCTCCTTGTCTTCAGGCTCTTTTACCCTCAGCCCCAGGCTAGCCCACTCTGCATCCCCCCCACCACGGCGTACCCATAGCCACCCGTTCTGGTCCATGTGGGCCCATCGCCTTCCTCTCATCTGCCTTCTCCCAATCAGATGAGTTTTCACGATGACCAGGGCAGCTTTGTGACCAACGAGCGGAGCAGCGCAAGCGACTGCATCAGCACCAGCGAGGAAGGCAGCTCCCTGACCTACTCCTCCATCTCTGACCACATTCCCCCGCCCCCACTCAGCCCCCCGCCACCACCACCCCTGCCCTTCCACGACCCCAAGCCCAGCTCCCGCCCCTCTGACGGTTCCCGGGGCCCTCCTCAGGCACTAGCCAAGCCCCACCCCCAACTCAGTCACCCGGTCCCGCCCCCTCCCCCACCGCCCCTGCCCCCACCCGTGCCCTGTGCACCCCCCGTGCTGTCCCGGGGCCTGGGCCACCGGCGCAGCGAGACCAGCCACATGAGTGTCAAGCGCTTGCGGTGGGAGCAGGTGGAGAACTCGGAAGGCACCATTTGGGGTCAGGTAGGTAACGTGGGGCCCACTCACTGGTGCACTGCGGCAGGGGTGGCGGCCAGAATCGCAGCAAAGACTCATCCTCCCAGACTCTTGCAACGTCACCCTGAGCAGAGAGGAATGGAGGCCCAGCTCAAGAACATGCCCATCCTGGGGGGTCAATGCACACATGGAAGCCAGACTGTGTCCCTGAGCCAAAAATACAATGGGGAAAGAGAGAGAGAGAGAGAGAGAGAGAGAGAGAGAGAGAGAGAGGGAGAGAGGGAGAGAGAGGAGAGACAGCTGGCAGCCACACACCCCTGTAATCCTAACTGAAGCACTTGGGAGGCAGAGTATGAGAATCCCGAGTTCAAGGCCAGCTTGGGCTATAGTGAGACCCTGTCTCAAAAACAAAACACAAAACAAAAGGCAGCTGGTTAAAATGCATACCCGTTTCCCTTTCTCCTTTGATGCTTGAATCTCCTCCCACACGATATCGTCAGTGTATACTTGACTACCTTGAGTGATGGGGAACTCACTACCTGTTGAGGCTGTCCATCTCCTGTTGGACAATCTTAACCATCCTTCTTTGTATTGCTCTGAAATTTTGTCTCCTCAAGATTCCCTTGCCATTTTCTGTCTGGCCCTTGAAATCAGACAGAACAAGAATATTCCTTTATCTACAAACTGACCAACCTGGAATATGAACAGGATTTATATTTCTTTGGTTTGTTTATTTTTTGGTGGTTCTGGAGTTTGAACTCAGGGCCTCACACTTTCTAGGCAGACACTCTACCACTTGTGCCACATCCCCAACCCTTTTTGCTTTGGTTTTCTTTTAGGGTCTTGCATTTTTGTCTGGGGCCAGCCTCAGACCATGATCCTCCTACCTACAGCCTCTTATGTAGCTGGAATCATAGGCATGCACCACCATCACTGGCTAGTTTTGTTGACATGGGTCCTTACTAACTTTTTTGCCCAGGCTGGCCTTGAATCATGAAACTCCTAACTTCTGCCTCTCAACTTTCTTTAGGTTGTTCCCCCAAGAATGTGTTTTCTAACTCAATAGTCCAGTGGGGATGACCTTGCCAAAGAGCAGGCCCTAAATGGAATTCCCAGTGGGGCTTGATCAGCTCAGGGGAGAGAACAGAGTTCTTGGACACCACACTTCCTATTTTTTTCGGAGGTACTGGAATACTCAGGGCCTCACATTTGTTAGGCAGGGATTCTACCTCTTTAGCCATGCCTCCAGCCCTTTACTCTTTAATTTTCAAATAGGGTCTTGCCTTTATGCCCAGGCTGGCCTGGATATCCTATCTACACTTTGCACATAGCTGGGATGACAGGCGTGTGCTACCATGCCCAAACTCTGCCTAGGATTACAGGTCTGAGACACTAGTCTGACACCATACTCCTTTCAATATGGCCTGGGGGGCTATTCCTTTCCAGTGCCCACCATCAGCTTCAACCTTTTATCTTTTTTTCTTCTTGGGACCAAAAGCATGCCTCACACACATCCACCCTGAGCAGGCACGTTTCTTTTTCCTCATTGCATCCCCCAGGCCTCAGGGCTGTCTCCTGCCCTCAGATCCCAGATGGTATCAGCCCATTTCTCCAGGGAGCCTTCCCATGTTACTAGTGATGCTTCTCAGCAGGACAAGGCCACAAATAGAGACCTAAATGCAGGGTGCCCGGAGACCTTACTCCTACCAGCTTTAGATGAGTCCTCTAGTTTCGGTTTATAGTGTAGTCCTTCCACTGGCCAAAATCAAGTCTGTATCAGGTTCCTTGCCCTCCAGCCATGTCCCAAGACTTCATTTCTCTACCTGCCCTCCCTTTGGGGTCTCTCTCTTGGCAAATGCCCTCTCTCCACTCCCTGTCTAAGCCTCAGATGGTCACTTTCTACCTACCTCACTCCACCGCCTGTCCAGCTCCCAGCCCCTGGCTACTTCAGCTGTCTAGGGCAGCTCCACATTGGACTCACTCCCTGTAAAGGAACCTTCAAAATAGGACTAGACTCCTCAGCTACCTTCTTTCCCCTTGGTTAGCATCAGCCCATTCACAGCACCATTGCAGAGAAGCCCTCTGGCCCAGCTTCTTTGTAGAGTTTGAAGAATGGCTACATTATTGACTCCAAGGAAAGATGACTCCTCTCCTGAGAACTTGGATGATTTAACTTCATCTGCAGTCTTCTGCTCTTGCCTTCATCCCCGGGGCCTGATGGCTGATCTCCCTCCAGGGACCCCCAGAATAGCCATCAGAGGGTGGGCTGAGCAGGGGAAGGCAGTCTAGCTATTGCTGTGCCTCTTACTCTGAATTTCCCATGCTCCCTTGCAGCTTGGGGAGGACTCTGACTATGACAAGCTGAGTGACATGGTGAAATACCTCGACCTGGAACTCCACTTCGGCACCCAGAAACCTGCGAGTGAGTGGCCCGATGGCCCTGGGGGAAGCCCAGACACCATGCTGCCCCACTTACTGCCTTCTGTAGTGTCCTCAGGCTTAGAGTCCCTGAGGGCTGTACTGTGGACATTTACCTAATGTGTCTTCCAACTTTCAAGTCCTGGGTTAGTTTTTTCCATCTCAAAATGGAGATAATAATGGCTGGTATTTACTTTGTGTTGATCAAATGCCAGGTGCTGACTTTACACAAATCTCTTGACAATACTACTAGGTAGATAAAGTGATCACCTCCACTTCCTAGGTGATTTGCTGCAAGCCACACTGCCAGAATAGGGTGAAAGAGAAGGTGCCCACAAATATCTCTTGCAATCTCTGTCCCCTCAGCCCTTTCTGGTATCTTCTGTAGTGGTTGGATGGGATTCTAAGCAGCCAGGGTTATTGTGTGTGTGGGGCTGGTGGTCCAGGATGGAGGAAAAAGGCTTGTCCATTCAGGAATCATCTGAAAGGTTGAGAGGTGGCTGGTTTTTCATTGCTGTGCCAGCTTAGCCCCCAGGGCCCAGGGGAGAGGGCACCTGAGGAGATGGAAATGGGAGGATGAATATTCCACATAGATGAAATGTGATGGGCTGGACCTGGGCGACCCCAAGTGGGAGACTGAGGAATGAGGGGAGCATGGATGCTTGGAGTTGATTTAGTCCAGGTGGTGCCTGGGAGGAAGGGGGCCCTTTATGGTTGGCTGTGGCTACACCTCTCCTGGGCTCTGCCACAGTAGCCCCAGCCTACCTCCAACCGCATTAAACTATCTATTTTCCCTTCCAGAGCCGGTGCCCAGGCCTGAGCCATTCAGGAAGAAGGAGGTGGTGGAAATCCTGTCCCACAAGAAGGCCTACAACACTTGTGAGGGGCCAGGGAACCCCGGGGGATTTTTGGAGTCAGGCAGTGGCCCTCTGGGCCACAGAGCCTTGGACCCACCTGGGTGGATGACTGAGATTAGGATGTGGGGCGAGACACCTGTCACCTGGCTAGCACAAGGCTAAGGGAATCCCACCTGGGCACAGAGGTTGACATTGGCTCCACCCCCTATTGGCCCCGCCCTCAGCTGTGGTCCCATCTCAAGCCACCTTCTCTACTCTGCCCTTTGCAGATCCTTCCCTAGTTCCCCACACCCACCAGCCCCACTCAGCTTCTTGGTTTCTGCTCACCAGCTAAGTCTGATCAGTCCCCAAGGCCCTTTTCCGCCTCTGGAACCGCCCCCGCCCCGCCCCCTTGTTTAGAAGGCCCCGCCCACCTCTTGGCTCCACCCAGTAGCCTGTGGCCAATCTTAAAGCCCCACTCTTTTGCCGGGCCCCGCCCCCTCCCGGGCCCGCCCCCGCCTCACACTCCCGGCCCCGCCCACAGCCATCCTCCTAGCGCACCTGAAGCTGAGTCCCGCGGAGTTACGCCAGGCGCTCATGAGCATGGAGCCCCGGCGCCTGGAGCCCGCGCACCTGGCGCAGCTCCTGCTCTTCGCGCCCGACGCCGATGAGGAGCAGCGCTACCAGGCCTTCCGAGAGGCGCCCGGCCGCCTCAGCGAGCCGGACCAGTTCGTCCTGCAGGTGCCTAGGCTGAGACGCCCCCTTCTCCTTCAAAGCCAAGGGCTCCCGCTGTGGCTGGACAGGGGTGGCGGTGGGGGCTGCCTCTGTCCCACGTCCCTTCTGTACCTCCACCCTGCTCAGACCTCTGTGTCCCAGTTTAATACTTAAATAGCCCGTTCCCACCCAGGGCCAAGGTAACTAGGATGACAGCGTCCCTAGGGATCCTACTTACTTTTCCATCATCCCACCCCTCAACCCCCCAAAGGTGGGGCAGTGGGTCCCCCGTGGGTCCCACGGTGTGGTGGAAAATGGATGAATGGATGAATCCTGGCACTGTCTTTGAGGCAGATGCTGTCAGTTCCGGAATACAAGACCCGCCTGCGCAGCCTTCACTTCCAGGCCACCCTACAGGAGAAGACCGAGGAGATCCGAGGCAGTCTCGAGTGCTTGCGACAGGCATCCTTGGAGCTCAAAAATAGCAGGAAGCTTGCTAAGATATTGGAGGTTTGAATGCATCTGCCCCCTGGTTGCCTAACCTGCTCCTCTGTCCCCTGGGACTTCCGACCTGGGGGGAAGGTGAGCACCTGGACCATGCACCTACCTTGTGCCCCGCAGTTTGTCTTGGCCATGGGTAACTATCTCAACGATGGACAACCCAAGACGAACAAGACCACTGGCTTCAAGATCAACTTTCTGACAGAGGTGAGGGCCAGGCAGCAATACCCATCTCTATCCATCAGGCTGGGAGGTCAAGCCTAAGTTGTGACAGAGGGGAGGAGAGGACATCATGACCCAGGAGGGCACCCCCCCAGAGTGGTGAATGGAAAAGTGACTGCAGCAAAGTGGGGGATTGTGGCTTCACCAGCCAAGCCTTAGGATTTTTTTTTTTTTCTCAGTACTGGGGTTTGAACTCAGGGCATACACCTTGAGTCATTCCATGAGCCCTATTTTTTTTGTGGTGGGTTCTTTCAAGATATGGTCTCGTGAACTATTTGCTTTGATCCTCCTGATCTCCGCCTCCTGAGAAGCTAGGATTACAGGCATGAGCCACTGGTGCCTGGCAAGACTGACATCTTGAAAAGGAGAGAAGTTGGAAAGAGAGTATCAAAGCCAGAAACTAGCTGGGCATGGTGGTACATATCTGTAATCCCAGTACTTGGGAGGCTAAGGCAGGAGGATCATGAGTTTGGGGCCAGCTGGGGCTACATAGCTAGACCCTGTCTCAAAAAAAAAGCCCAAAGCCAAGAACTGGCCCAGGAGAAGCTGAGGTCATGTGACCAGGAATCTTGGTGGGGTCCTGGAGAAAGTTGTGTTTTTGTGGTCACTTGCAGCTGAACTCCACTAAGACAGTGGATGGGAAGTCCACCTTCCTCCACATCCTTGCCAAATCGCTGAGCCAGCACTTTCCAGAACTCCTGGGCTTTGCTCAGGACCTGCCCACTGTGCCCCTGGCTGCCAAAGGTAGGCTGGGTGCAGGAGTGGGGAGGCAGATGCTTGCTGTCCTGCACTAGAAATGTGCCCTAATAGGCTGTGGTCCCCTTCCCCACAGTGAATCAACGGGCCCTGACCGGTGACCTGGCTGATCTCCATGGTACCATTAGTGAGATTCAGGAGGCCTGCCAGAGCATGTCCCCCTCCAGTGAGGACAGGTTTGCTGTGGTCATGACGGTATCCTCTGAGCAGCCAGACTGGACCCTGAGATGGCTATGTAGAGCTGGCTGTGGCTCCAATGGCCACTGAAGATCCCAGCAGAGATTTCAGACATAGGCTGCTGTGTGCCCAGGGGACCTGGAAGAGGTTCTGTCCTGGGATATTTAGATTCCAAGTGCTCATAGACTAGCATGGTTATACACACCTATAGTTCCAACTACTTGGGAGGTGAAGGCAGAAGGGAGGATGGAAGGTCCCTCTGCAGAGGGACTTGAGCTGTCCCATCAGATAGACCTAGGCCCAAGCTCTGACTCAATTCCTTATTATCTGTGTGACTTTGGGCAAGTCCCTTACTCTCTTTGGGCCCAGTTTTCTCATTAGTGAGAGGAGAGGTGGAATGGGACATCTTTTCACCTCATAGCAGCAGAGAGAGAAAGAGACAAAGACAGAGACAGAGACAGAAGAGGCTTTGCTGAGATGGAGTGGAGGTGTACCAAAGGGCTGGGGTTGTGGCTCAAGTGGTAGAGTTTCTTCCTAGCAAGTACCAGGCTCTGAGTTCAAACCCCAGTACAGCCAAAAAAAAAAAAAAATGTAATAGAGAGAGCCACCATAAGTGGGTGGTCAGGGAAATGGGGACACTGGCCTCTGCTGGGTAACAGAGGCTGTGCTGGACCTGACAGATTCCAGGGTGAGCTTAGTAGGTGGTGGGTCAGGCCACCAAGCAGGACACCACTCCCTGCTTACACAGGACCTCAGTAGGCCCAAGGCAGAGAGAGAATAGGACAGCTAGGGCACTGTCTGGGGTCACATCCCAGCAAGGGAGGATGGGAGGATACCCAGCAGTGGCTGTTTTCTTAACCGAGTCCTGCAGTCCTTTTTGGAGACAGCCCAACCCACACTGCGGGTGCTGGACGGACTGCAGCGGGAGGCCATGGAGGAGCTGAGCAAGGCACTGGCCTTCTTTGGGGAGGATTCTCAAGCCACCACTTCTGAGGCCTTCTTTGGCATTTTTGCAGAGTTCATGAGCAAGTTTGAGGTGAGCCATGGAGGAGATCTGAAATGCTCCTTAGGGGATCACACCAGGGCCTTCTCCTTGAAGTCCAACTGGGAAAGGGTCCCAGTAAATGACATGTCCTCTTTTCCCGATGGGGAAGGGTTACAAGCTCAGTGCTGGTGGTCTAGAATGGGCAGAGGAAACAGGAAGGGTGCGGCAACACTGACCACACCCTTGCCTTGTGTTCCCATTACTCAGCGAGCACTCAGCGACCTGCAGGCTGGGGAGGGTCCTCGCAGCTCTGGGATGATTTCGCCTCTAGCCTGGTGACAGTGGTCATGCTGAGTCCTCTGCAGCCTGAGCCTGGAAACAGACTCCGAAGGCTGTGCCCCAAGATGCCACCAAGGTCAAGGTCCAGGGCCGCTGCAGCTGGAGCGTGGATCGTGTGGCTCAGCTGCAAGAGGGAAGGGCCTGGGTGCAGCCAGGTCACCTCCCAGGTCTCCAGCTACCTCAGCTTCCGAGCTCCAGCCCAAACCTCCTCAGCCCACCCTCCAGCCAGCGGGGACTCCCTGTGCAGTGGGAACCTGGGTGGCTGTGGCCTGGCTGTGCCTGGCACTTCCTGGGTTTTCTGCAGCCACCCCTGTCTTGCTGTGGGCCTGTTAAATAAAGTGCTGCTGGGCACCCCTGGGATGCTGAGCCCACAGGTTGACTGAGAAGTGGTCACAGCCTTGGAGCAGTGTCTACAGCTTGGGGGAGGCACACCCACCAAGGATGTGTGAACGTCCTCATTATGTCCACTCCAGGGGCCCACGGGGAGAAGAAGGACGCCATGGGCTCACACCACTGGGCCAGCATCAGAAGGCCTGGGGCCTCTTGCCCTGGACTTTGAGGGCCTCTCAGAGGACACTGGGCTGGCAGGATGGAGAGCCCAAAGTACTTGGGCCCTTGGGATGTATGTACCAAACCTAGTCTTGGAAGCAAAAGAAGAGACATGGATAGGAAGAGAGGGACCAGGAGGAGATACAGGAAGAACTAGAATTGAAAGATTTCAGAATTGACATTTCAGTCCAGTGGACAAGCTCAGATTCAGTTTAAAGGTGATCACATTCCAGGTGGGGAGCCTGGGAGTGGAATGGAAAGAGAAGTACACGTTTGGGTGACAGAATTTGGTGGCCAATTGCTAAGTTTCTCATCCTGATGGAGATGGGCAGCAAGGCAGGTTTGGGGGCACATGCACAATCTGGACACCTGTGGGACCCTAGAGATTGCTTTAAGTAAATCTAGGAACAGAGACAGAAATGAGCTGGATGCTACCAGCAGGTGGAGCAGTGAGCAAGGTTTACTTGTGCCTTGTTTTCCATGCTCTGATTGGCAGATCCCTGCAACGACCCTGTTACCTCTTCCCTTGACTTTTTCTTTTTTTTTGGCAGAGAAGTATAAAATGGGTTTTCAGCTTGTCTCCCCCACTTCAATCTACTTCCAGGCAGAATTTGGGACCCATTTGGTTCATCCAAGATTTGAGGCCATGTGTGTTCTTTGTTCTTCATTCACATTCACCATATAAAAATGCATACCTATAAAATGTAGACTTCAAGGAGGACTCTGGTTAGCGGGTTACATCTCTTCCCCAGCTTCATGCTCAGCTTCCGTAAGTTCCCAGTGCCCGAATCTCTGGGGAATAGATCAGATCCGTTAGAATTCTCATGTGAGATCCAAAGAGATTACTGATTCCACCACCAGGTGTGATCCCCAGGCCCTGCTACAACCTTACAGCATTTTCCTGGAAGTTAGAAACATGTACCACCTTTGGGAGATCCAGTCCCTGGATCACACACCTTGGTGAGTCAAGCACTAGCTAGGATTTCCCCCTAACATACCTTGTATCTGTTATCTATTTGCCACAGCAATGCAGTGTCACAAACTATCCCCAGACTCAGTGGCTTAAAATGACAACTACTTAGTGCTCAGGAGTCTGTGGGTCACCTGGGCAGTTCTGGGCTGTGTTCAGAGGATGCGTTCCTGTCTCTACAATCAGTGAGTCAGCTAAGCAGCGTGACTAATCAGGCAAGGTTCTCATCCATGTCTGAGGCCTTGGCTGAGAAAGCGGGACAGGATTGCCATGCATCCTGCATGCATTAGCCAGGATCACTTATATAAAGGAGCAGGGGTCCAAAAGAACAAAAAAGCAAAGGCACAGGAAGTCCCTTCCTTCCATCTTTTTCATTACATTGTGTTCTCAACACCAGTAACGAGGGCAGCTCAGGTGCTAGAGGAAGGGAAATGGGTTCCATGCTTGATGGGAGATGCTGCGTGAAACTTGTCGCACAGGAAATGCACTCAGGGAAGGGTGGAATATCAGGGCCACTTTTGCAAACAACCTGATGGCCAATCTGTTATTAGGTAGCCCCTTGCACCTTGAGCTGCTGTATCCTTTAAGATGTTAAAGAGGTTTTCAGCAACCTGTTGTCCTGCTGTCTCATGTATGGGAATTTGGAGGAATTTCCGGTCTGATTCCTGGAGTGGGGAATACCCAGAAATGCTGGAGGTGGCCAGTAAGACACAAACCTAGCAATTATTTTTGTTTATTCTTTTGGCAAAATGCTGAACCCAGTCTAGGAAAAAGTTGGTTTCTAAAATGGGAATAAGTAAAACAAAAGATGATAATTTCACAAATACATAGTGAAAATTACTGATCTGGATCTCTTTTGAAATGAGTACTTTACGTCTTATCAAGGTTATCAAGAATAAGTGGCCTTTGTGCCTAGAGGTGAAGTTCCTGTGGTGAGTTCCATGGTTTAACTTAACTGTGACAGTTCCAGCTTGAAATGCCAAGAACCTTGATGGCTGTAGGAATGGAAAGAGGACAGGAAAAGGACCTTTCCAGGGAGGAGTTAATCATGAGATTGTCTGACTATTCTTACAGATCTTTCTCAACACCAAAGAACCAGGCCTGGTTGGCCATCCTGGTTGTGGCAAGACCTTAAGACCAAATTCTTTTAAAGTCTATTGAAATTTGTTCAAAGCAATAACATGTTTTGTTAGTGAAGTTTATTCCTCATCAAATAGGATGATCAAATAGAAATGTCTAAGAAAAGGTGAGCCATACAAGGCCTACAAGAATTGAGTCCCAGAGAAGAAACAGGAGCTGTTTTAGAATTAAATTTTTTAAAAAAGGACCAGTGGTAAAACCTTTTTCTAGGGTAAGGTTGTTTCCTGACATAGCTCTTGTTTTTTTTTTTTTTCTTTTTTCCTCACAATACTGGGGTTTGAACTCAGGGCCTCACACTTGCTAGGTAGGTGCTCTACCACTTGAGCCACTCCACCAGCTCTTTTTTATGTTGGGTATTTTCGAGATAAGGTTTCATAAACCATTTGCCTGGGCTGACTTTTTAAGATGTAATTTTAAGATCCAGTGAGCTCTTTCTACCTTCCCAGAGTATTGGGGCCTCCAAGAAAAGTATAAGTAGAATTTGATTCCTAAGACCTTGGCTGATTATTGAATAATCTCAGAGGCAAAGGAGGTCCATTGTCCCTTTGAAGTGACAAGGGAAGACAAAATCTGGGAATTCTTTAGTGTAATAGGGCCATGTTAATCTCAGTGGCTTTTTCAGTCCAGGTAGGGAAGGTCTCAATCCATCCATGAAAGTATCTACAAAAACCAGAATGTATTGAAACCCTTGATATGGCAGTAACTGGGTGAAATCTACTTGCCAGTCCTCTTCCAGATAGTAAAAGCCATGTCTTTGAACTAGGGAGGTTAAATCCAGAGGGCATCTGCTCTGAGAATTGTTTAATGAGCAGACAGAGCAAGTCTTAGTTACTTCTTTGATAGTCTGAGCCAGGCCCTTCCCTGTAAACAGTTACATAGCTGGGTTAATTTGTATCTTCCAAAGTGTCAAGACTTATGGGTATTCCTAATGACTTGACATTGATGGCCTGAAGTAGGTGCTTAGTGTCTCAAGATTAAACCATCCACTTGCATTCAGATTGTACCCTTTTCAGAGGCCTACTGTGTCTCCTCTGGGATGTAATTGGGAGTAATGTATGAGACCACTGAGTGGGTGGGAATCAGGCCATCTCTCAAAGAGTCCGCAGTTTGGTCATCAAATCAGTTTCCCTCTGCTACTTGAGGTTCCTTTTCAATGTCCCTAGCAGTGACTATGGCTGTTCTAAAGGGTTGCCTGCCGTAAAAGCTAATAGTCAAGGGTCACACCTAATGGGATTCTCTCTCCATCCAAATAGCAGTAGGCAGTGCTGGCAGTAGAGTGGCTCAAGTGGTAGAGCACCTGCCTAGAAAGTGTGAGACCCTGAGTTCAAACCCGGGTACTGCCAAATAAGATGCAGATGCTGTAAAACCAGGAATCTGATTTAGGATCTGAATATATGATGACCCTTTTCCTTTTCCTACCTCAGCCAGCTGAGCTGATGCATTGAATGGCAATAATTTGCCCCATCCCCTGGGATAAAGAGACCACAGTATATGAGACCCTGCAAGTACCCTCCTGAACAAAAGAACTTCCACCTCTGTTCCAGATATAATCTGAATTGTCTGCTCTACAGGCAGAAGGTAGCAATGGAATGCCTATGCAGTCATGTGCAGGGAGTGTGTTCTTATGGAGTCAAGATAAAAAGGTGGTAGAATTGAAAATATTTCACATCTATAGAGTTACTTCTGGATTTTCTGATATTAAAGTCTGATACTCTAATAGATGGTTGTTAGACAGCCAATTAGGCCTCTTTAAGTTCTAATAAAGGAGCCACCTCATTGGGGGGCAGGTGGGTGAGACCTCCAAGCGCACTCCCGGAGTTAGCATGGATGCCTTCTGTACTGAGCAGTTGTAGCTATTTCTCCCAGGCAGCCAGGCCAGCCTTTAGCCGCTGGATCTAAACTGTTTAGACAAGTGCCCCACAGGCCTTTTTCCTGTCCCCAGGGACTGCGTCAGCATCCCCAGGGCTATTTCTTGCTTTTCACTCACACTGGTTAAAAGGATCTGTCTCTCAGAGGCAACCCCAGGGCCAGAGCATATAAGAGGGAGTCTTTGAGCTTCTGAAGGGCTGGTAATTATTCCCCCTCCAGAGTCAAGAGTTCTAATTCTTCATTGCCTTTCAAAGCCTTATGTAGGGGGTTTGGCTTACCATAGACTAGAATTCAGAGTCTGCAAAATCCAGCGAGGCCTCAAAAGGCCCAGGGTTGCCTATTGGTAATAGTCAGGGGCAATCTCAGTGTGGTCTGTACTAATTCCAGAGAGAGAGCCCTCATTTCTGGCGTCAGGATAAAACCCAAATAAGTGACCTTGTTTCACCAATTGTGCCTTTTTCTTGGATACTTTAAGTCCACCATCAGCCAGGAAATTTAAGGCCCCCATGGCTTGGTCTTTGGCTAATCCGTCTGTCAGGGAGCAGATGAGAAAGTCATCTACATATTGTAATATAGTTCCAGATTCTAATTTGAGGTCTTGTAAAACCTTTGGCCAAAATGGTAGAGAGGCTATCTCTGAACCCCTTTGGGAGGAGCAGTCCAAATTAACCAATTCAAGTGGTCAAGAATCTGACCACTTAAAAGCAAACAGTTACTGAGAGTTTAGAGCCAAGGGAATGCAGAAGCAAGCATCCTTTAGGTCTAGGATGTGTACCATTGGGTATCTGGAGGGATTTTTTTTTCCCAGTAGTATTTAAGCATTTAGGACTCCTGGATGGATTAAGACAACAGTTTCATCAACAGTCCTCAGTTCTGTACTAACTATATTCTCTGTTAGGCTTGTGAATACCCAATATAGGAATGTCACATGGGAAGTCATAAAGGAACCAACAATTCACAAGTCAAACACTTGATTATGAAGGGCCTCAGTCCTTCAACAACTTCTGCCTTTAATGAGTATTGTTTTTGATGAGGGAATGGTACAGATTCAAATTCTACTAAATTTGAATCTGTACCAGTGGGACTTTTATGGCCCTCCTAGAAGTCCCCATTTCCAAACTAAAGTGTTAATAGGAAGGTCCCCTTTGGTGTCATCCAAAAGGAACTGAATGGCCCTGTTTCCCATGTCCAGCATCACCCTTGGCTCAGCCCCATGTCTGAGAATGGTACAGGTGGGCACTGGCTGATTCTGAAGGTCTTCTCACTCCTGGGTCATCATTTGGTGAGAGCTCAGCCTGAGGTTCCTTTGGCTCTCAGGACAATCAATCTTCCAGTAATCTTCCTTCCCACATTGCAGGCAGGAGTTTCAGAGGGCTTTTCCTTACTGGGACCACCTTTCTTCTAGTGTCTGGGCTTTTTGCAATGGTGGTAGGCCCCTTCAGGGTCTCCTGGGTTTTGCCAGGATGGAAAAGGGTGGCCTTGTAAGTCAGTCAATATCTGGGCTTTCCTTTCCTCCTTTTGCACTCTTTCCTCTGACCCTTCAAAATCCCCTTCTCAATTTTGATAGAGAAGGCTACCTATAGTCAATTTTTGTAATCTTCTCCCATTTTTTGGCAGTGGGGTTGAACTCAGAGCCTCATGCTTGCTAGGCAGGCACTCTAACACTTGAGCCACTCCTCCAGCCCTGTTTGGGGTTGGATATTTTTCAAGATAGGATCTTGTGAACTATTTTCCTGGGCTGCCTTTGAACTGCAATTGTCCTGATCCCTGCCTCCCAAGTAGCTAGGATTATAGCCATGAACCACCAGCACGCAGCTTTTAACTTTCTCCTTATATTTGGGGCAGACTTGGTGGCAAATTTATCTCTCAAGATAAGGGACCCTCCATTGAGGTAGGGTCCATAGAGGTATGCTTGATTAGAGCCTCTTTTAGTCTCTCTGTTGGATTTTCATTAGGTCTTTGGCCAGTGCTGGACAATTTAGTATAAAGGTTTCATTCTACCAGTGTGTAATCCTTCCACTATACAAATTATCATTTTATCTCTATACCAGTGTCACCCCATTATAGTCCCAATGGAGATCATATTGGGGGACTGCTATTTTTCCTATGGGGTATTTAGGGTCAGTCCTGTGGAGGTCAGCAAAAGCCTGAGTGGCGTGGTAGAAGGCTTCAGTGCACTTATCAGTATTATCAGAGAACTTCCCTAAGTCCTGTTTGATTTGTTCTAGATCCTGCATAAAAAGTTAATTGGTTCTGGGAGGGGGGCATAGCTCAGTGGCTGAGCACCTGCCTGGCAAGTGCAAATCCCGGAGTTCAAACCCACGGACTGCTCCCCAGTGTCCTCCAGCCTCCTGGAGGGGGAGACATTTGGCAGGTAGAGGTCTTGGATAGGAAAGGAATCCAGGGTGCGGAGACTGGGATCAGGAGCAGAGGGGGTGCTTGGTATTGGGGAGTAAAGTGAGGAAGGGGCTGGTGTTTTGGGGTCCAAGTTAGGAGGCTGGAACTATAGAGAATACCCCAGGTTAGGTGACATAGTTGAAGGGCCCAATGTTACCAGCAAAGCAGAGTGTAATCTGTAGGTAACTCAGAGATTTTCCTGGTCCCTCAAAGACAAGAAAGCCTAGATTATGGGACTTCTAACCACTTTCCCTCTTTTTTTTTTTTTTTTTTTTTTTGCCAAATAGATTCAATTGCAAAATAGTATTAAAATGTATTCTTCTGTTTTCAGGCCATTTTCTCTACTCTCTAATTGTGATCGTGGCCAGGCTGTGTTGCAGAAAAAGATGAGCCTTTTTCCTGAGGGTTGTAGGAAACCTGGCCCAGTTCTTCAGAATGCATCCCAAAGGAGAGTGCAAAGGGATAAAATGTTGGGACCCCAAAAAAGAAAAGAAAGAGTGGTGCTGGAGGAGGGGCTCAAGCAGTAGAGTGCTTGCCCAGCAAGCATGAGACCCTGAGTTCAAACCCCAATACCACCAAAAAATAAAAAAAGAGGTTCCTAGAATGATTTCCCCCATAGGCTGTAGAATCTTGGTATAGTGAGGTGAACCATTAGGTCAGGGGAGGTGTTCCCCATCTTATGCTCTAGTGACATCTGGGTCTTCAAGGTGCCCCTCGGCAGCCCCAGGAGACTGGTGTAATGTGCCTGTCCAATCCCCATCTGTCTAGGTCCCTCTTATCTTTTATTGGGGTACCGATGGATTAAAAACTTGCACAATCTCCTGTCAACTTCTGTAGGGAGGGAGGCTCATTACGAACTCAAGGGAAGACTCCTTATTGGTGAGAAGTGTGTGATAGGGCAGACCTGTAGGGCCTTCATGTCCTGTGGACAGCTGGGAGTTTGGGACAGAGAGGAACATACCAAATGACTGAGAAAGGCAGGGAAAGTGTTGGGGCAAACGTCTGACAAGCTGAAAACTGGAGCCACATTGCCCTATAGCAAGTAACCATGGGGGAGCAAGAGGGTCCAGGTTGGGTGGACCCAAGCAAAGAAACCAATAGGTGGGATGTGCCCAAGGAGCCTCTTCAGAACCATCACAGGTCAAGACAGGGGGTCTCTGTGTGGTCTGGGAGACAGCAAGGGGGTCAAAGAAAGAACACAGCATGCTCTGTAAAATGAAGCCACAGGTGGTCATGCAATGAATCAGGCTTAGAAACAGGACAGAGACCGAAAAGACAGCTGGTTCCAGAGATACAAGGTGGTCTTGAAAGAAGTGACAAAGAAGACAAAGGGGGGGCGTAAAGGACCGATAGTGGACACCACAAAAACACCAGTATCTGAATCTGAATAAAGCTGGCACACACAAGAGTGGCGAGAAACACAGCAAAAATGGCAGGAGCACCCCATAGGATGAAGGCGACCACCAAGAAGGCTCAGCTCAGATCCCTAGGCTAGGAGGAGCTGGTGTTGTGTTTAGGCCATGTCTCATCTTAACCGTGAGTTTAAACTCCCATTTGCAGCCTTCATATTGGCACAAGAGGGCCTCCTTCCCTCTTCTCCTCTACCTCTTAGGGCATGTCCTCTCCTGTGACTGACATCTCCCTTGTTCCCTTGTTCCATAACACAAATTGTGACTACCCTTCACCACATAAGACAAAACCCACAGAGAGACACCATCTGCCATTATAATAAGATTAAAACGACATGTGAATGACCCAAACATAACTCTTGGTCACTCCAAATGGCTTAAGCCTGGTAGTGTGTTTTGGCGGCCTTTGCATTTTTTTTATAACTAGACAGGGTGGAACATGCAACTTACATAGAGCTGACCACCTTGTCCTCCAGATCGTTGTGTTGCTGGACATGAACCAAACACTCCCTCGCCCCTCTGCTGGCATTCACTGCTGTCTGAAGACTTTAACATTTCTAGTTAGTGAGGAATTCTTTCAGCTCCTCTATGTCAGAAAATGTCCTCATATTTCCTTTGCTTTAATGGGATTCTTGCTAGAGTGTCCCCAACACTTTAAATGTATTCCTCCCCCTCTTCTCAGTTGCAGTGTTTCTGAAAGAAATCTGATCTCACCTGACTTTGTTCCTCTGTATATAAATATGTCCCCCACACTGTTTGCATAGCTGTTTTAAAACTTTTCTCACCAGTTTGGAAGTTTTAGTGTGATTTGTCATAGTGTCCCCTTCTTCATGTTTCTGTGCTTGGGGATTGTTGAACTTTTTGGTTCTTGGGTTTGTGGTTTTCATCAACTTTGGGGGAATTCTCCCCTTCATTGCTTCTCCAATGCCCCAGCTTTCTTTGCTGGTTGAAATTGTCCACAAGTTCCCCCAATGCTCTTCAGTTTAATTTTCCTGTCGGTTTCATTGTATACGGCCTCGATAGCTCTGTCTTCGAGTTTTCATGTTTTGTTTTGTTTATCCCTGAAATGCCTTTGATCTTGTCCAGTGTAATTTTCACCTCAAATTTTATACTTTTCACCAGTAACAGTTCTGTTTGGGTCTCTAGTCAAGTTTTTGAACATGTGGAATACAATTATAAACTGTTCTGGTGTTCTCTACTAGTTATAACATCTCAGCCATTTCTGAGCTAGTCTTTATTCACTGGTTTCTTCCTCATAGCTTATATTTTTCCTGCCTATTTCTCCCACTCTCACCTCCTTCTCCTAAGCTCTGCCCCTTCTCCCCTGTTCCACAGTCTGGAGAGGTCCTTGTTTCCACCTCTGATGGGTCACCGTCCTTCACTGCATAGGGACCAGTGTCTTGAGAACCATTGCTTCTGTGTGTGGGAGGGTTGCAGGAGGAGGGTAAATCCAGTCCATTAGTTCATCACCACTAAAAGCACATGTCTTAATGTTTGAGTCATAGTTAGAAAGCCTTACCCCACATGGAGGTTACAGAGAAATCCACCTGGTTCCTTCTTTTCTTGTAAGGTTTCATTTTGACATTTAGATCACTGACCCAGTTGGAGTTGGAGTTTATTCTTCTATGGTGTGAGGTATGGATGCAGTTTGATCCATGTCCAAGTGGTTAGCATTTGCTTTAACAAATTTGTATTAATCAGTCTTGTGTGACTGCAATGAAACGCCAGAGGCAGCTCACTTGTAAAGAAAAAAGGTTGCTTATCTCACCAGTTTGAAGGTTCATGGG
>NW_027395468.1:0-28676 GCF_047511655.1 Castor canadensis | reverse complement strand
GCACCCGACTGAGGTGGCCTGCCTCCCTGTCCCCTGGCGTCTTGCCCTGGGCCCAGTGCACCACCTTGTGGCGAGCCAGGGTGTGGCGCGTCCCAGTCTGGGGCCCGCTGGGCTGCAGACCCGCTTTCTCAGGGCTTTCGCACTTCCCTCACCGTCCGCCTGAACGTTTTCTACTCCTGCTGGCTTTCTGAGGACAGTTGGGGAGCGGTCCCCAACGTGGCCTGGGACCCACCCGGCTGGTGCCCAGTGAGCGGGCGCGCGCCCCACGAGAGTGTGGGGAGGGGAGAGGAGAGGATTCGGGGGCGTGTCTGTGAGGTGGGAGGCGTGGGTCTGGCGGGGTGGCGGGGAAGGGGTCGCCGGTGGTGGTGGCGCTGGGTCGGGGCGGTGAGGTCCCGGAGGCCAAAAGGAGCAGCGAGGGAGGGACGAGCAAAAGCCTACAGCACCCGGTATTCCCAGGCGGTCTCCCATCCAAGTACTAACCAGGCCCGACCCTGCTTAGCTTCCGAGATCAGACGAGATCGGGCGCGTTCAGGGTGGTATGGCCGTAGACGCCAGCTGCCGCCTCCTGGAGCCCCAAGAGCGTGAGGTGGGCGCGGCCTGCGTCTCCACACTGCTCCCCTGGCACGGCTGCGGGTGGGGGCTGCGGGGTGGGGGCTGGCGGCCTCTGGCCAAGCGGCCAGGGGCCCCGGACGCCTGCTGGGGCAGCCGGTCTCGCCCAGGTGGCCACTCGCTGGCTTTCTTCCCGAGGTGTCCCGGTGCCCGGACCAGGATCGAGTTTTCTCAGGGGAACATTGCTCAGTGCTCTCGGGCTCTTGTTCCTCTGGGGATGTGTCACTGCCTTGGCTAAGGCGGGGGTGTGGGGGGGGTGCACAGTTCTGGCCGCCCTCCTCCCTCGCCTGCGGGAGCCGACCCTTGGGCGCGTGGCTCCCGACGGACGTCTTGGGGACCTTTCCGGTCCTCCTCGTCCACAAAGCCCCACTGCCCCTCCAGCCCTCTGCAAAACGGCAGCCGCGCCCTTAGCCGACCCGCTGCGCCCTCCTCCACACTCTGGGCCTGGGGCTGCGGGGCTCAATCGGGAACATTTCCAGCTCAGAGGCCCCTTTCACCACCGAAATCGTGGAGACAAGGGAAAGAAAAAAACATCTCCTCCCATCCCTACTCAACGTCCTAAGAAATCCTATCCTGTCAACCCTCAGGCTTCCTAAACTCTACACTTTGTCCTCAGAAGTATTTACTTCTGTTCCCTTCTAATTTTTCTCAGGGTTTCGGCCACTGAGATGACGATCATGACGAAATGAAAATTCATTAAGAGTTGGTTTATAGAAAATCTTCTAGATGGCTTCATCCCTATGGTGAAACAACTGTTGTCTTACATGATTCTAATACAGTTAGGAGCCTACATGTGCCTGTGATGAGGCTATTTGGGGTCACTGACACTGACCCCTCAATGAATGGGCACTCTGAGGTTTTACTCTCAGGATAACCACTGATATGTGTGGATAACCTCTAGAGAGCTGTCATGCTGTCATTCGTTCCTAGATAGTAAGCATATCTGCATTTTCCAAGGCTGTCGGGCCCTCTAAACTACAAAATTTACAGAAACGCTGTGATCAAATGCTGATGGTACTGACATACTCTTCTCTTAGTTGCTAAGTTGTCCGTCAGAATTTTTACCATGGCTCTTTTACGTATTTGGAATTGCACTTCTGATCCTCCTGGGACATTTACAATCAAGCCCATTAAACAAACAAAAAAAAAAGAAACAATGAAAAAAGACTGTAACAGACAGGTACATGTCCCTCACACAAGTCAGCTTTAGATTCTGTTTTCTTTGTCATGGTTTAGAGGCCACTAGCTAAAAAGGGAGTCCTTCCAAGCCTGTTTGTTGTTTAAATTTGGCCAAAGGGTCCAGCTGACACTGACTCCCACCTGACCTGTTTGTTGCTCGACCCCCCCACACACATAAGACACTTAGAGAAAAAAACTAATCCTCACGTCGAAAGATGAAAACGACCAATCCAAAAACCCTCCGAGGAAACAGCTCAGAGACAAACAGTTTCTAGAGATGAGGGTGAAAGGCCTTCCAAGTTGAAATGGAGTCCCTCATGCCAGACCTCTCAACACCTTGGTTCTTGCTGGGTGCTGCTTGCTCACGCCTGAAACCTTAGCTACTCAGGTGGATCACGTTTCCAGGCCCGCCCAAGCAAGTCGTTCCATGAGACCTGTTAGAAAAAGCCAAATGTTAGAAAAGAGGATGCCTCGAGGAAAAGGAGACCGAGACCTCTACAGACGAGAGCACGCTTTATTTTGCCGTGGTGAGGGGCGTCCTGCACTCTGGACAGCCTGGGATGCAAGCCTCGCCGGGGGGGGGGGGCGGGCGGGGACTAGGGGTGAGGAGGTTTTCCGGGGTACGCAGCCAGGGAGAGGTAAAGAGAAGTGTCCTTGTGGTGGTAGACAGCCAGCACTTGCAAGCAATCAGGAAGCGATAAGGGGAAAAGTCCTTGTGGTCTCAGGCACTGCCCCTGCCTTTCTTTCTATCACAGGTAATTTAGGCAGTGTGGGCTTCGGGGACCCTGGAGAGTCAACCCTTTAAAACCCTCACACGAAAAGGGCTGGTGGAGCGGGGCAAGGTGTACGGCCTGAATTCAAGCACTGGTACCACAAAAATCAATACGTAAATACGTAAATACATAAATAAACAAATAAACAAATAAATAAAACAAAAAAGTGGTTATGATGGATGCGTGTCTATCGAACATGAAAGCCCTCTAGGCACAAACTTCTATGAGTGGCCACGGCGTTGTACACTACTCGGGAAGAAGTCCCTATTTCTACCTGCTCCGGACCCGTCCTAGCATACTTAAAAGTGGTGTTTTTAGTTTTGGACATAAAACACAGGGTTTGTTCTTAGACTCGTGGACCACAGCCTTGGATTGACTTTGGATAAACACTGAAAGGTAGAGACACTTGCCAATACAGCCTATTACACAAAGAAAGACTTCACACATTGCAGAGAAAGGTACAAACTACATTGCCACCAAACGATCCGAAACGGGCAGCAATTCATCACCACTCACACTCAAGCAGGGTACAGGACCAAGCAAAAGGAAACGCGCCCTCAATGTCAGGGTTGCAACTCTTTCTGGGACTTCTCCTTGCCAATGTATTCCCGGGTGTGTTTGAATTTTGCATTCTAAGCATACTCCCCTCACCGTGAGCTCAGGCCCTGCGCCCGCTGTCCCCGTGACTGCAGGCACCGCCGTGGGAGTTGGGGCCCCACGGAGAGGTCATGCACACGCTGACCTGTGTTGGGTCGAGCGACGGAGCAGCACCCGACTGAGGTGGCCTGCCTCCCTGTCCCCTGGCGTCTTGCCCTGGGCCCAGTGCACCACCTTGTGGCGAGCCAGGGTGTGGCGCGTCCCAGTCTGGGGCCCGCTGGGCTGCAGACCCGCTTTCTCAGGGCTTTCGCACTTCCCTCACCGTCCGCCTGAACGTTTTCTACTCCTGCTGGCTTTCTGAGGACAGTTGGGGAGCGGTCCCCAACGTGGCCTGGGACCCACCCGGCTGGTGCCCAGTGAGCGGGCGCGCGCCCCACGAGAGTGTGGGGAGGGGAGAGGAGAGGATTCGGGGGCGTGTCTGTGAGGTGGGAGGCGTGGGTCTGGCGGGGTGGCGGGGAAGGGGTCGCCGGTGGTGGTGGCGCTGGGTCGGGGCGGTGAGGTCCCGGAGGCCAAAAGGAGCAGCGAGGGAGGGACGAGCAAAAGCCTACAGCACCCGGTATTCCCAGGCGGTCTCCCATCCAAGTACTAACCAGGCCCGACCCTGCTTAGCTTCCGAGATCAGACGAGATCGGGCGCGTTCAGGGTGGTATGGCCGTAGACGCCAGCTGCCGCCTCCTGGAGCCCCAAGAGCGTGAGGTGGGCGCGGCCTGCGTCTCCACACTGCTCCCCTGGCACGGCTGCGGGTGGGGGCTGCGGGGTGGGGGCTGGCGGCCTCTGGCCAAGCGGCCAGGGGCCCCGGACGCCTGCTGGGGCAGCCGGTCTCGCCCAGGTGGCCACTCGCTGGCTTTCTTCCCGAGGTGTCCCGGTGCCCGGACCAGGATCGAGTTTTCTCAGGGGAACATTGCTCAGTGCTCTCGGGCTCTTGTTCCTCTGGGGATGTGTCACTGCCTTGGCTAAGGCGGGGGTGTGGGGGGGGTGCACAGTTCTGGCCGCCCTCCTCCCTCGCCTGCGGGAGCCGACCCTTGGGCGCGTGGCTCCCGACGGACGTCTTGGGGACCTTTCCGGTCCTCCTCGTCCACAAAGCCCCACTGCCCCTCCAGCCCTCTGCAAAACGGCAGCCGCGCCCTTAGCCGACCCGCTGCGCCCTCCTCCACACTCTGGGCCTGGGGCTGCGGGGCTCAATCGGGAACATTTCCAGCTCAGAGGCCCCTTTCACCACCGAAATCGTGGAGACAAGGGAAAGAAAAAAACATCTCCTCCCATCCCTACTCAACGTCCTAAGAAATCCTATCCTGTCAACCCTCAGGCTTCCTAAACTCTACACTTTGTCCTCAGAAGTATTTACTTCTGTTCCCTTCTAATTTTTCTCAGGGTTTCGGCCACTGAGATGACGATCATGACGAAATGAAAATTCATTAAGAGTTGGTTTATAGAAAATCTTCTAGATGGCTTCATCCCTATGGTGAAACAACTGTTGTCTTACATGATTCTAATACAGTTAGGAGCCTACATGTGCCTGTGATGAGGCTATTTGGGGTCACTGACACTGACCCCTCAATGAATGGGCACTCTGAGGTTTTACTCTCAGGATAACCACTGATATGTGTGGATAACCTCTAGAGAGCTGTCATGCTGTCATTCGTTCCTAGATAGTAAGCATATCTGCATTTTCCAAGGCTGTCGGGCCCTCTAAACTACAAAATTTACAGAAACGCTGTGATCAAATGCTGATGGTACTGACATACTCTTCTCTTAGTTGCTAAGTTGTCCGTCAGAATTTTTACCATGGCTCTTTTACGTATTTGGAATTGCACTTCTGATCCTCCTGGGACATTTACAATCAAGCCCATTAAACAAACAAAAAAAAAAGAAACAATGAAAAAAGACTGTAACAGACAGGTACATGTCCCTCACACAAGTCAGCTTTAGATTCTGTTTTCTTTGTCATGGTTTAGAGGCCACTAGCTAAAAAGGGAGTCCTTCCAAGCCTGTTTGTTGTTTAAATTTGGCCAAAGGGTCCAGCTGACACTGACTCCCACCTGACCTGTTTGTTGCTCGACCCCCCCACACACATAAGACACTTAGAGAAAAAAACTAATCCTCACGTCGAAAGATGAAAACGACCAATCCAAAAACCCTCCGAGGAAACAGCTCAGAGACAAACAGTTTCTAGAGATGAGGGTGAAAGGCCTTCCAAGTTGAAATGGAGTCCCTCATGCCAGACCTCTCAACACCTTGGTTCTTGCTGGGTGCTGCTTGCTCACGCCTGAAACCTTAGCTACTCAGGTGGATCACGTTTCCAGGCCCGCCCAAGCAAGTCGTTCCATGAGACCTGTTAGAAAAAGCCAAATGTTAGAAAAGAGGATGCCTCGAGGAAAAGGAGACCGAGACCTCTACAGACGAGAGCACGCTTTATTTTGCCGTGGTGAGGGGCGTCCTGCACTCTGGACAGCCTGGGATGCAAGCCTCGCCGGGGGGGGGGGCGGGCGGGGACTAGGGGTGAGGAGGTTTTCCGGGGTACGCAGCCAGGGAGAGGTAAAGAGAAGTGTCCTTGTGGTGGTAGACAGCCAGCACTTGCAAGCAATCAGGAAGCGATAAGGGGAAAAGTCCTTGTGGTCTCAGGCACTGCCCCTGCCTTTCTTTCTATCACAGGTAATTTAGGCAGTGTGGGCTTCGGGGACCCTGGAGAGTCAACCCTTTAAAACCCTCACACGAAAAGGGCTGGTGGAGCGGGGCAAGGTGTACGGCCTGAATTCAAGCACTGGTACCACAAAAATCAATACGTAAATACGTAAATACATAAATAAACAAATAAACAAATAAATAAAACAAAAAAGTGGTTATGATGGATGCGTGTCTATCGAACATGAAAGCCCTCTAGGCACAAACTTCTATGAGTGGCCACGGCGTTGTACACTACTCGGGAAGAAGTCCCTATTTCTACCTGCTCCGGACCCGTCCTAGCATACTTAAAAGTGGTGTTTTTAGTTTTGGACATAAAACACAGGGTTTGTTCTTAGACTCGTGGACCACAGCCTTGGATTGACTTTGGATAAACACTGAAAGGTAGAGACACTTGCCAATACAGCCTATTACACAAAGAAAGACTTCACACATTGCAGAGAAAGGTACAAACTACATTGCCACCAAACGATCCGAAACGGGCAGCAATTCATCACCACTCACACTCAAGCAGGGTACAGGACCAAGCAAAAGGAAACGCGCCCTCAATGTCAGGGTTGCAACTCTTTCTGGGACTTCTCCTTGCCAATGTATTCCCGGGTGTGTTTGAATTTTGCATTCTAAGCATACTCCCCTCACCGTGAGCTCAGGCCCTGCGCCCGCTGTCCCCGTGACTGCAGGCACCGCCGTGGGAGTTGGGGCCCCACGGAGAGGTCATGCACACGCTGACCTGTGTTGGGTCGAGCGACGGAGCAGCACCCGACTGAGGTGGCCTGCCTCCCTGTCCCCTGGCGTCTTGCCCTGGGCCCAGTGCACCACCTTGTGGCGAGCCAGGGTGTGGCGCGTCCCAGTCTGGGGCCCGCTGGGCTGCAGACCCGCTTTCTCAGGGCTTTCGCACTTCCCTCACCGTCCGCCTGAACGTTTTCTACTCCTGCTGGCTTTCTGAGGACAGTTGGGGAGCGGTCCCCAACGTGGCCTGGGACCCACCCGGCTGGTGCCCAGTGAGCGGGCGCGCGCCCCACGAGAGTGTGGGGAGGGGAGAGGAGAGGATTCGGGGGCGTGTCTGTGAGGTGGGAGGCGTGGGTCTGGCGGGGTGGCGGGGAAGGGGTCGCCGGTGGTGGTGGCGCTGGGTCGGGGCGGTGAGGTCCCGGAGGCCAAAAGGAGCAGCGAGGGAGGGACGAGCAAAAGCCTACAGCACCCGGTATTCCCAGGCGGTCTCCCATCCAAGTACTAACCAGGCCCGACCCTGCTTAGCTTCCGAGATCAGACGAGATCGGGCGCGTTCAGGGTGGTATGGCCGTAGACGCCAGCTGCCGCCTCCTGGAGCCCCAAGAGCGTGAGGTGGGCGCGGCCTGCGTCTCCACACTGCTCCCCTGGCACGGCTGCGGGTGGGGGCTGCGGGGTGGGGGCTGGCGGCCTCTGGCCAAGCGGCCAGGGGCCCCGGACGCCTGCTGGGGCAGCCGGTCTCGCCCAGGTGGCCACTCGCTGGCTTTCTTCCCGAGGTGTCCCGGTGCCCGGACCAGGATCGAGTTTTCTCAGGGGAACATTGCTCAGTGCTCTCGGGCTCTTGTTCCTCTGGGGATGTGTCACTGCCTTGGCTAAGGCGGGGGTGTGGGGGGGGTGCACAGTTCTGGCCGCCCTCCTCCCTCGCCTGCGGGAGCCGACCCTTGGGCGCGTGGCTCCCGACGGACGTCTTGGGGACCTTTCCGGTCCTCCTCGTCCACAAAGCCCCACTGCCCCTCCAGCCCTCTGCAAAACGGCAGCCGCGCCCTTAGCCGACCCGCTGCGCCCTCCTCCACACTCTGGGCCTGGGGCTGCGGGGCTCAATCGGGAACATTTCCAGCTCAGAGGCCCCTTTCACCACCGAAATCGTGGAGACAAGGGAAAGAAAAAAACATCTCCTCCCATCCCTACTCAACGTCCTAAGAAATCCTATCCTGTCAACCCTCAGGCTTCCTAAACTCTACACTTTGTCCTCAGAAGTATTTACTTCTGTTCCCTTCTAATTTTTCTCAGGGTTTCGGCCACTGAGATGACGATCATGACGAAATGAAAATTCATTAAGAGTTGGTTTATAGAAAATCTTCTAGATGGCTTCATCCCTATGGTGAAACAACTGTTGTCTTACATGATTCTAATACAGTTAGGAGCCTACATGTGCCTGTGATGAGGCTATTTGGGGTCACTGACACTGACCCCTCAATGAATGGGCACTCTGAGGTTTTACTCTCAGGATAACCACTGATATGTGTGGATAACCTCTAGAGAGCTGTCATGCTGTCATTCGTTCCTAGATAGTAAGCATATCTGCATTTTCCAAGGCTGTCGGGCCCTCTAAACTACAAAATTTACAGAAACGCTGTGATCAAATGCTGATGGTACTGACATACTCTTCTCTTAGTTGCTAAGTTGTCCGTCAGAATTTTTACCATGGCTCTTTTACGTATTTGGAATTGCACTTCTGATCCTCCTGGGACATTTACAATCAAGCCCATTAAACAAACAAAAAAAAAAGAAACAATGAAAAAAGACTGTAACAGACAGGTACATGTCCCTCACACAAGTCAGCTTTAGATTCTGTTTTCTTTGTCATGGTTTAGAGGCCACTAGCTAAAAAGGGAGTCCTTCCAAGCCTGTTTGTTGTTTAAATTTGGCCAAAGGGTCCAGCTGACACTGACTCCCACCTGACCTGTTTGTTGCTCGACCCCCCCACACACATAAGACACTTAGAGAAAAAAACTAATCCTCACGTCGAAAGATGAAAACGACCAATCCAAAAACCCTCCGAGGAAACAGCTCAGAGACAAACAGTTTCTAGAGATGAGGGTGAAAGGCCTTCCAAGTTGAAATGGAGTCCCTCATGCCAGACCTCTCAACACCTTGGTTCTTGCTGGGTGCTGCTTGCTCACGCCTGAAACCTTAGCTACTCAGGTGGATCACGTTTCCAGGCCCGCCCAAGCAAGTCGTTCCATGAGACCTGTTAGAAAAAGCCAAATGTTAGAAAAGAGGATGCCTCGAGGAAAAGGAGACCGAGACCTCTACAGACGAGAGCACGCTTTATTTTGCCGTGGTGAGGGGCGTCCTGCACTCTGGACAGCCTGGGATGCAAGCCTCGCCGGGGGGGGGGGCGGGCGGGGACTAGGGGTGAGGAGGTTTTCCGGGGTACGCAGCCAGGGAGAGGTAAAGAGAAGTGTCCTTGTGGTGGTAGACAGCCAGCACTTGCAAGCAATCAGGAAGCGATAAGGGGAAAAGTCCTTGTGGTCTCAGGCACTGCCCCTGCCTTTCTTTCTATCACAGGTAATTTAGGCAGTGTGGGCTTCGGGGACCCTGGAGAGTCAACCCTTTAAAACCCTCACACGAAAAGGGCTGGTGGAGCGGGGCAAGGTGTACGGCCTGAATTCAAGCACTGGTACCACAAAAATCAATACGTAAATACGTAAATACATAAATAAACAAATAAACAAATAAATAAAACAAAAAAGTGGTTATGATGGATGCGTGTCTATCGAACATGAAAGCCCTCTAGGCACAAACTTCTATGAGTGGCCACGGCGTTGTACACTACTCGGGAAGAAGTCCCTATTTCTACCTGCTCCGGACCCGTCCTAGCATACTTAAAAGTGGTGTTTTTAGTTTTGGACATAAAACACAGGGTTTGTTCTTAGACTCGTGGACCACAGCCTTGGATTGACTTTGGATAAACACTGAAAGGTAGAGACACTTGCCAATACAGCCTATTACACAAAGAAAGACTTCACACATTGCAGAGAAAGGTACAAACTACATTGCCACCAAACGATCCGAAACGGGCAGCAATTCATCACCACTCACACTCAAGCAGGGTACAGGACCAAGCAAAAGGAAACGCGCCCTCAATGTCAGGGTTGCAACTCTTTCTGGGACTTCTCCTTGCCAATGTATTCCCGGGTGTGTTTGAATTTTGCATTCTAAGCATACTCCCCTCACCGTGAGCTCAGGCCCTGCGCCCGCTGTCCCCGTGACTGCAGGCACCGCCGTGGGAGTTGGGGCCCCACGGAGAGGTCATGCACACGCTGACCTGTGTTGGGTCGAGCGACGGAGCAGCACCCGACTGAGGTGGCCTGCCTCCCTGTCCCCTGGCGTCTTGCCCTGGGCCCAGTGCACCACCTTGTGGCGAGCCAGGGTGTGGCGCGTCCCAGTCTGGGGCCCGCTGGGCTGCAGACCCGCTTTCTCAGGGCTTTCGCACTTCCCTCACCGTCCGCCTGAACGTTTTCTACTCCTGCTGGCTTTCTGAGGACAGTTGGGGAGCGGTCCCCAACGTGGCCTGGGACCCACCCGGCTGGTGCCCAGTGAGCGGGCGCGCGCCCCACGAGAGTGTGGGGAGGGGAGAGGAGAGGATTCGGGGGCGTGTCTGTGAGGTGGGAGGCGTGGGTCTGGCGGGGTGGCGGGGAAGGGGTCGCCGGTGGTGGTGGCGCTGGGTCGGGGCGGTGAGGTCCCGGAGGCCAAAAGGAGCAGCGAGGGAGGGACGAGCAAAAGCCTACAGCACCCGGTATTCCCAGGCGGTCTCCCATCCAAGTACTAACCAGGCCCGACCCTGCTTAGCTTCCGAGATCAGACGAGATCGGGCGCGTTCAGGGTGGTATGGCCGTAGACGCCAGCTGCCGCCTCCTGGAGCCCCAAGAGCGTGAGGTGGGCGCGGCCTGCGTCTCCACACTGCTCCCCTGGCACGGCTGCGGGTGGGGGCTGCGGGGTGGGGGCTGGCGGCCTCTGGCCAAGCGGCCAGGGGCCCCGGACGCCTGCTGGGGCAGCCGGTCTCGCCCAGGTGGCCACTCGCTGGCTTTCTTCCCGAGGTGTCCCGGTGCCCGGACCAGGATCGAGTTTTCTCAGGGGAACATTGCTCAGTGCTCTCGGGCTCTTGTTCCTCTGGGGATGTGTCACTGCCTTGGCTAAGGCGGGGGTGTGGGGGGGGTGCACAGTTCTGGCCGCCCTCCTCCCTCGCCTGCGGGAGCCGACCCTTGGGCGCGTGGCTCCCGACGGACGTCTTGGGGACCTTTCCGGTCCTCCTCGTCCACAAAGCCCCACTGCCCCTCCAGCCCTCTGCAAAACGGCAGCCGCGCCCTTAGCCGACCCGCTGCGCCCTCCTCCACACTCTGGGCCTGGGGCTGCGGGGCTCAATCGGGAACATTTCCAGCTCAGAGGCCCCTTTCACCACCGAAATCGTGGAGACAAGGGAAAGAAAAAAACATCTCCTCCCATCCCTACTCAACGTCCTAAGAAATCCTATCCTGTCAACCCTCAGGCTTCCTAAACTCTACACTTTGTCCTCAGAAGTATTTACTTCTGTTCCCTTCTAATTTTTCTCAGGGTTTCGGCCACTGAGATGACGATCATGACGAAATGAAAATTCATTAAGAGTTGGTTTATAGAAAATCTTCTAGATGGCTTCATCCCTATGGTGAAACAACTGTTGTCTTACATGATTCTAATACAGTTAGGAGCCTACATGTGCCTGTGATGAGGCTATTTGGGGTCACTGACACTGACCCCTCAATGAATGGGCACTCTGAGGTTTTACTCTCAGGATAACCACTGATATGTGTGGATAACCTCTAGAGAGCTGTCATGCTGTCATTCGTTCCTAGATAGTAAGCATATCTGCATTTTCCAAGGCTGTCGGGCCCTCTAAACTACAAAATTTACAGAAACGCTGTGATCAAATGCTGATGGTACTGACATACTCTTCTCTTAGTTGCTAAGTTGTCCGTCAGAATTTTTACCATGGCTCTTTTACGTATTTGGAATTGCACTTCTGATCCTCCTGGGACATTTACAATCAAGCCCATTAAACAAACAAAAAAAAAAGAAACAATGAAAAAAGACTGTAACAGACAGGTACATGTCCCTCACACAAGTCAGCTTTAGATTCTGTTTTCTTTGTCATGGTTTAGAGGCCACTAGCTAAAAAGGGAGTCCTTCCAAGCCTGTTTGTTGTTTAAATTTGGCCAAAGGGTCCAGCTGACACTGACTCCCACCTGACCTGTTTGTTGCTCGACCCCCCCACACACATAAGACACTTAGAGAAAAAAAACTAATCCTCACGTCGAAAGATGAAAACGACCAATCCAAAAACCCTCCGAGGAAACAGCTCAGAGACAAACAGTTTCTAGAGATGAGGGTGAAAGGCCTTCCAAGTTGAAATGGAGTCCCTCATGCCAGACCTCTCAACACCTTGGTTCTTGCTGGGTGCTGCTTGCTCACGCCTGAAACCTTAGCTACTCAGGTGGATCACGTTTCCAGGCCCGCCCAAGCAAGTCGTTCCATGAGACCTGTTAGAAAAAGCCAAATGTTAGAAAAGAGGATGCCTCGAGGAAAAGGAGACCGAGACCTCTACAGACGAGAGCACGCTTTATTTTGCCGTGGTGAGGGGCGTCCTGCACTCTGGACAGCCTGGGATGCAAGCCTCGCCGGGGGGGGGGGGCGGGCGGGGACTAGGGGTGAGGAGGTTTTCCGGGGTACGCAGCCAGGGAGAGGTAAAGAGAAGTGTCCTTGTGGTGGTAGACAGCCAGCACTTGCAAGCAATCAGGAAGCGATAAGGGGAAAAGTCCTTGTGGTCTCAGGCACTGCCCCTGCCTTTCTTTCTATCACAGGTAATTTAGGCAGTGTGGGCTTCGGGGACCCTGGAGAGTCAACCCTTTAAAACCCTCACACGAAAAGGGCTGGTGGAGCGGGGCAAGGTGTACGGCCTGAATTCAAGCACTGGTACCACAAAAATCAATACGTAAATACGTAAATACATAAATAAACAAATAAACAAATAAATAAAACAAAAAAGTGGTTATGATGGATGCGTGTCTATCGAACATGAAAGCCCTCTAGGCACAAACTTCTATGAGTGGCCACGGCGTTGTACACTACTCGGGAAGAAGTCCCTATTTCTACCTGCTCCGGACCCGTCCTAGCATACTTAAAAGTGGTGTTTTTAGTTTTGGACATAAAACACAGGGTTTGTTCTTAGACTCGTGGACCACAGCCTTGGATTGACTTTGGATAAACACTGAAAGGTAGAGACACTTGCCAATACAGCCTATTACACAAAGAAAGACTTCACACATTGCAGAGAAAGGTACAAACTACATTGCCACCAAACGATCCGAAACGGGCAGCAATTCATCACCACTCACACTCAAGCAGGGTACAGGACCAAGCAAAAGGAAACGCGCCCTCAATGTCAGGGTTGCAACTCTTTCTGGGACTTCTCCTTGCCAATGTATTCCCGGGTGTGTTTGAATTTTGCATTCTAAGCATACTCCCCTCACCGTGAGCTCAGGCCCTGCGCCCGCTGTCCCCGTGACTGCAGGCACCGCCGTGGGAGTTGGGGCCCCACGGAGAGGTCATGCACACGCTGACCTGTGTTGGGTCGAGCGACGGAGCAGCACCCGACTGAGGTGGCCTGCCTCCCTGTCCCCTGGCGTCTTGCCCTGGGCCCAGTGCACCACCTTGTGGCGAGCCAGGGTGTGGCGCGTCCCAGTCTGGGGCCCGCTGGGCTGCAGACCCGCTTTCTCAGGGCTTTCGCACTTCCCTCACCGTCCGCCTGAACGTTTTCTACTCCTGCTGGCTTTCTGAGGACAGTTGGGGAGCGGTCCCCAACGTGGCCTGGGACCCACCCGGCTGGTGCCCAGTGAGCGGGCGCGCGCCCCACGAGAGTGTGGGGAGGGGAGAGGAGAGGATTCGGGGGCGTGTCTGTGAGGTGGGAGGCGTGGGTCTGGCGGGGTGGCGGGGAAGGGGTCGCCGGTGGTGGTGGCGCTGGGTCGGGGCGGTGAGGTCCCGGAGGCCAAAAGGAGCAGCGAGGGAGGGACGAGCAAAAGCCTACAGCACCCGGTATTCCCAGGCGGTCTCCCATCCAAGTACTAACCAGGCCCGACCCTGCTTAGCTTCCGAGATCAGACGAGATCGGGCGCGTTCAGGGTGGTATGGCCGTAGACGCCAGCTGCCGCCTCCTGGAGCCCCAAGAGCGTGAGGTGGGCGCGGCCTGCGTCTCCACACTGCTCCCCTGGCACGGCTGCGGGTGGGGGCTGCGGGGT
The DNA here is from genome assembly GCF_047511655.1 of Castor canadensis. Classification (NCBI taxonomy): domain Eukaryota; kingdom Metazoa; phylum Chordata; class Mammalia; order Rodentia; family Castoridae; genus Castor; species Castor canadensis. The sequence goes on along the minus strand of NW_027395468.1, from coordinate 14,716 downwards.
GGGGGCTGGCGGCCTCTGGCCAAGCAGCCAGGGGCCCCGGACGCCTGCTGGGGCAGCCGGTCTCGCCCAGGTGGCCACTCGCTGGCTTTCTTCCCGAGGTGTCCCGGTGCCCGGACCAGGATCGAGTTTTCTCAGGGGAACATTGCTCAGTGCTCTCGGGCTCTTGTTCCTCTGGGGATGTGTCACTGCCTTGGCTAAGGCGGGGGTGTGGGGGGGGTGCACAGTTCTGGCCGCCCTCCTCCCTCGCCTGCGGGAGCCGACCCTTGGGCGCGTGGCTCCCGACGGACGTCTTGGGGACCTTTCCGGTCCTCCTCGTCCACAAAGCCCCACTGCCCCTCCAGCCCTCTGCAAAACGGCAGCCGCGCCCTTAGCCGACCCGCTGCGCCCTCCTCCACACTCTGGGCCTGGGGCTGCGGGGCTCAATCGGGAACATTTCCAGCTCAGAGGCCCCTTTCACCACCGAAATCGTGGAGACAAGGGAAAGAAAAAAACATCTCCTCCCATCCCTACTCAACGTCCTAAGAAATCCTATCCTGTCAACCCTCAGGCTTCCTAAACTCTACACTTTGTCCTCAGAAGTATTTACTTCTGTTCCCTTCTAATTTTTCTCAGGGTTTCGGCCACTGAGATGACGATCATGACGAAATGAAAATTCATTAAGAGTTGGTTTATAGAAAATCTTCTAGATGGCTTCATCCCTATGGTGAAACAACTGTTGTCTTACATGATTCTAATACAGTTAGGAGCCTACATGTGCCTGTGATGAGGCTATTTGGGGTCACTGACACTGACCCCTCAATGAATGGGCACTCTGAGGTTTTACTCTCAGGATAACCACTGATATGTGTGGATAACCTCTAGAGAGCTGTCATGCTGTCATTCGTTCCTAGATAGTAAGCATATCTGCATTTTCCAAGGCTGTCGGGCCCTCTAAACTACAAAATTTACAGAAACGCTGTGATCAAATGCTGATGGTACTGACATACTCTTCTCTTAGTTGCTAAGTTGTCCGTCAGAATTTTTACCATGGCTCTTTTACGTATTTGGAATTGCACTTCTGATCCTCCTGGGACATTTACAATCAAGCCCATTAAACAAACAAAAAAAAAAGAAACAATGAAAAAAGACTGTAACAGACAGGTACATGTCCCTCACACAAGTCAGCTTTAGATTCTGTTTTCTTTGTCATGGTTTAGAGGCCACTAGCTAAAAAGGGAGTCCTTCCAAGCCTGTTTGTTGTTTAAATTTGGCCAAAGGGTCCAGCTGACACTGACTCCCACCTGACCTGTTTGTTGCTCGACCCCCCCACACACATAAGACACTTAGAGAAAAAAAACTAATCCTCACGTCGAAAGATGAAAACGACCAATCCAAAAACCCTCCGAGGAAACAGCTCAGAGACAAACAGTTTCTAGAGATGAGGGTGAAAGGCCTTCCAAGTTGAAATGGAGTCCCTCATGCCAGACCTCTCAACACCTTGGTTCTTGCTGGGTGCTGCTTGCTCACGCCTGAAACCTTAGCTACTCAGGTGGATCACGTTTCCAGGCCCGCCCAAGCAAGTCGTTCCATGAGACCTGTTAGAAAAAGCCAAATGTTAGAAAAGAGGATGCCTCGAGGAAAAGGAGACCGAGACCTCTACAGACGAGAGCACGCTTTATTTTGCCGTGGTGAGGGGCGTCCTGCACTCTGGACAGCCTGGGATGCAAGCCTCGCCGGGGGGGGGGGGCGGGCGGGGACTAGGGGTGAGGAGGTTTTCCGGGGTACGCAGCCAGGGAGAGGTAAAGAGAAGTGTCCTTGTGGTGGTAGACAGCCAGCACTTGCAAGCAATCAGGAAGCGATAAGGGGAAAAGTCCTTGTGGTCTCAGGCACTGCCCCTGCCTTTCTTTCTATCACAGGTAATTTAGGCAGTGTGGGCTTCGGGGACCCTGGAGAGTCAACCCTTTAAAACCCTCACACGAAAAGGGCTGGTGGAGCGGGGCAAGGTGTACGGCCTGAATTCAAGCACTGGTACCACAAAAATCAATACGTAAATACGTAAATACATAAATAAACAAATAAACAAATAAATAAAACAAAAAAGTGGTTATGATGGATGCGTGTCTATCGAACATGAAAGCCCTCTAGGCACAAACTTCTATGAGTGGCCACGGCGTTGTACACTACTCGGGAAGAAGTCCCTATTTCTACCTGCTCCGGACCCGTCCTAGCATACTTAAAAGTGGTGTTTTTAGTTTTGGACATAAAACACAGGGTTTGTTCTTAGACTCGTGGACCACAGCCTTGGATTGACTTTGGATAAACACTGAAAGGTAGAGACACTTGCCAATACAGCCTATTACACAAAGAAAGACTTCACACATTGCAGAGAAAGGTACAAACTACATTGCCACCAAACGATCCGAAACGGGCAGCAATTCATCACCACTCACACTCAAGCAGGGTACAGGACCAAGCAAAAGGAAACGCGCCCTCAATGTCAGGGTTGCAACTCTTTCTGGGACTTCTCCTTGCCAATGTATTCCCGGGTGTGTTTGAATTTTGCATTCTAAGCATACTCCCCTCACCGTGAGCTCAGGCCCTGCGCCCGCTGTCCCCGTGACTGCAGGCACCGCCGTGGGAGTTGGGGCCCCACGGAGAGGTCATGCACACGCTGACCTGTGTTGGGTCGAGCGACGGAGCAGCACCCGACTGAGGTGGCCTGCCTCCCTGTCCCCTGGCGTCTTGCCCTGGGCCCAGTGCACCACCTTGTGGCGAGCCAGGGTGTGGCGCGTCCCAGTCTGGGGCCCGCTGGGCTGCAGACCCGCTTTCTCAGGGCTTTCGCACTTCCCTCACCGTCCGCCTGAACGTTTTCTACTCCTGCTGGCTTTCTGAGGACAGTTGGGGAGCGGTCCCCAACGTGGCCTGGGACCCACCCGGCTGGTGCCCAGTGAGCGGGCGCGCGCCCCACGAGAGTGTGGGGAGGGGAGAGGAGAGGATTCGGGGGCGTGTCTGTGAGGTGGGAGGCGTGGGTCTGGCGGGGTGGCGGGGAAGGGGTCGCCGGTGGTGGTGGCGCTGGGTCGGGGCGGTGAGGTCCCGGAGGCCAAAAGGAGCAGCGAGGGAGGGACGAGCAAAAGCCTACAGCACCCGGTATTCCCAGGCGGTCTCCCATCCAAGTACTAACCAGGCCCGACCCTGCTTAGCTTCCGAGATCAGACGAGATCGGGCGCGTTCAGGGTGGTATGGCCGTAGACGCCAGCTGCCGCCTCCTGGAGCCCCAAGAGCGTGAGGTGGGCGCGGCCTGCGTCTCCACACTGCTCCCCTGGCACGGCTGCGGGTGGGGGCTGCGGGGTGGGGGCTGGCGGCCTCTGGCCAAGCGGCCAGGGGCCCCGGACGCCTGCTGGGGCAGCCGGTCTCGCCCAGGTGGCCACTCGCTGGCTTTCTTCCCGAGGTGTCCCGGTGCCCGGACCAGGATCGAGTTTTCTCAGGGGAACATTGCTCAGTGCTCTCGGGCTCTTGTTCCTCTGGGGATGTGTCACTGCCTTGGCTAAGGCGGGGGTGTGGGGGGGGTGCACAGTTCTGGCCGCCCTCCTCCCTCGCCTGCGGGAGCCGACCCTTGGGCGCGTGGCTCCCGACGGACGTCTTGGGGACCTTTCCGGTCCTCCTCGTCCACAAAGCCCCACTGCCCCTCCAGCCCTCTGCAAAACGGCAGCCGCGCCCTTAGCCGACCCGCTGCGCCCTCCTCCACACTCTGGGCCTGGGGCTGCGGGGCTCAATCGGGAACATTTCCAGCTCAGAGGCCCCTTTCACCACCGAAATCGTGGAGACAAGGGAAAGAAAAAAACATCTCCTCCCATCCCTACTCAACGTCCTAAGAAATCCTATCCTGTCAACCCTCAGGCTTCCTAAACTCTACACTTTGTCCTCAGAAGTATTTACTTCTGTTCCCTTCTAATTTTTCTCAGGGTTTCGGCCACTGAGATGACGATCATGACGAAATGAAAATTCATTAAGAGTTGGTTTATAGAAAATCTTCTAGATGGCTTCATCCCTATGGTGAAACAACTGTTGTCTTACATGATTCTAATACAGTTAGGAGCCTACATGTGCCTGTGATGAGGCTATTTGGGGTCACTGACACTGACCCCTCAATGAATGGGCACTCTGAGGTTTTACTCTCAGGATAACCACTGATATGTGTGGATAACCTCTAGAGAGCTGTCATGCTGTCATTCGTTCCTAGATAGTAAGCATATCTGCATTTTCCAAGGCTGTCGGGCCCTCTAAACTACAAAATTTACAGAAACGCTGTGATCAAATGCTGATGGTACTGACATACTCTTCTCTTAGTTGCTAAGTTGTCCGTCAGAATTTTTACCATGGCTCTTTTACGTATTTGGAATTGCACTTCTGATCCTCCTGGGACATTTACAATCAAGCCCATTAAACAAACAAAAAAAAAAGAAACAATGAAAAAAGACTGTAACAGACAGGTACATGTCCCTCACACAAGTCAGCTTTAGATTCTGTTTTCTTTGTCATGGTTTAGAGGCCACTAGCTAAAAAGGGAGTCCTTCCAAGCCTGTTTGTTGTTTAAATTTGGCCAAAGGGTCCAGCTGACACTGACTCCCACCTGACCTGTTTGTTGCTCGACCCCCCCACACACATAAGACACTTAGAGAAAAAAAACTAATCCTCACGTCGAAAGATGAAAACGACCAATCCAAAAACCCTCCGAGGAAACAGCTCAGAGACAAACAGTTTCTAGAGATGAGGGTGAAAGGCCTTCCAAGTTGAAATGGAGTCCCTCATGCCAGACCTCTCAACACCTTGGTTCTTGCTGGGTGCTGCTTGCTCACGCCTGAAACCTTAGCTACTCAGGTGGATCACGTTTCCAGGCCCGCCCAAGCAAGTCGTTCCATGAGACCTGTTAGAAAAAGCCAAATGTTAGAAAAGAGGATGCCTCGAGGAAAAGGAGACCGAGACCTCTACAGACGAGAGCACGCTTTATTTTGCCGTGGTGAGGGGCGTCCTGCACTCTGGACAGCCTGGGATGCAAGCCTCGCCGGGGGGGGGGGGGGTGCGGGGACTAGGGGTGAGGAGGTTTTCCGGGGTACGCAGCCAGGGAGAGGTAAAGAGAAGTGTCCTTGTGGTGGTAGACAGCCAGCACTTGCAAGCAATCAGGAAGCGATAAGGGGAAAAGTCCTTGTGGTCTCAGGCACTGCCCCTGCCTTTCTTTCTATCACAGGTAATTTAGGCAGTGTGGGCTTCGGGGACCCTGGAGAGTCAACCCTTTAAAACCCTCACACGAAAAGGGCTGGTGGAGCGGGGCAAGGTGTACGGCCTGAATTCAAGCACTGGTACCACAAAAATCAATACGTAAATACGTAAATACATAAATAAACAAATAAACAAATAAATAAAACAAAAAAGTGGTTATGATGGATGCGTGTCTATCGAACATGAAAGCCCTCTAGGCACAAACTTCTATGAGTGGCCACGGCGTTGTACACTACTCGGGAAGAAGTCCCTATTTCTACCTGCTCCGGACCCGTCCTAGCATACTTAAAAGTGGTGTTTTTAGTTTTGGACATAAAACACAGGGTTTGTTCTTAGACTCGTGGACCACAGCCTTGGATTGACTTTGGATAAACACTGAAAGGTAGAGACACTTGCCAATACAGCCTATTACACAAAGAAAGACTTCACACATTGCAGAGAAAGGTACAAACTACATTGCCACCAAACGATCCGAAACGGGCAGCAATTCATCACCACTCACACTCAAGCAGGGTACAGGACCAAGCAAAAGGAAACGCGCCCTCAATGTCAGGGTTGCAACTCTTTCTGGGACTTCTCCTTGCCAATGTATTCCCGGGTGTGTTTGAATTTTGCATTCTAAGCATACTCCCCTCACCGTGAGCTCAGGCCCTGCGCCCGCTGTCCCCGTGACTGCAGGCACCGCCGTGGGAGTTGGGGCCCCACGGAGAGGTCATGCACACGCTGACCTGTGTTGGGTCGAGCGACGGAGCAGCACCCGACTGAGGTGGCCTGCCTCCCTGTCCCCTGGCGTCTTGCCCTGGGCCCAGTGCACCACCTTGTGGCGAGCCAGGGTGTGGCGCGTCCCAGTCTGGGGCCCGCTGGGCTGCAGACCCGCTTTCTCAGGGCTTTCGCACTTCCCTCACCGTCCGCCTGAACGTTTTCTACTCCTGCTGGCTTTCTGAGGACAGTTGGGGAGCGGTCCCCAACGTGGCCTGGGACCCACCCGGCTGGTGCCCAGTGAGCGGGCGCGCGCCCCACGAGAGTGTGGGGAGGGGAGAGGAGAGGATTCGGGGGCGTGTCTGTGAGGTGGGAGGCGTGGGTCTGGCGGGGTGGCGGGGAAGGGGTCGCCGGTGGTGGTGGCGCTGGGTCGGGGCGGTGAGGTCCCGGAGGCCAAAAGGAGCAGCGAGGGAGGGACGAGCAAAAGCCTACAGCACCCGGTATTCCCAGGCGGTCTCCCATCCAAGTACTAACCAGGCCCGACCCTGCTTAGCTTCCGAGATCAGACGAGATCGGGCGCGTTCAGGGTGGTATGGCCGTAGACGCCAGCTGCCGCCTCCTGGAGCCCCAAGAGCGTGAGGTGGGCGCGGCCTGCGTCTCCACACTGCTCCCCTGGCACGGCTGCGGGTGGGGGCTGCGGGGTGGGGGCTGGCGGCCTCTGGCCAAGCGGCCAGGGGCCCCGGACGCCTGCTGGGGCAGCCGGTCTCGCCCAGGTGGCCACTCGCTGGCTTTCTTCCCGAGGTGTCCCGGTGCCCGGACCAGGATCGAGTTTTCTCAGGGGAACATTGCTCAGTGCTCTCGGGCTCTTGTTCCTCTGGGGATGTGTCACTGCCTTGGCTAAGGCGGGGGTGTGGGGGGGGTGCACAGTTCTGGCCGCCCTCCTCCCTCGCCTGCGGGAGCCGACCCTTGGGCGCGTGGCTCCCGACGGACGTCTTGGGGACCTTTCCGGTCCTCCTCGTCCACAAAGCCCCACTGCCCCTCCAGCCCTCTGCAAAACGGCAGCCGCGCCCTTAGCCGACCCGCTGCGCCCTCCTCCACACTCTGGGCCTGGGGCTGCGGGGCTCAATCGGGAACATTTCCAGCTCAGAGGCCCCTTTCACCACCGAAATCGTGGAGACAAGGGAAAGAAAAAAACATCTCCTCCCATCCCTACTCAACGTCCTAAGAAATCCTATCCTGTCAACCCTCAGGCTTCCTAAACTCTACACTTTGTCCTCAGAAGTATTTACTTCTGTTCCCTTCTAATTTTTCTCAGGGTTTCGGCCACTGAGATGACGATCATGACGAAATGAAAATTCATTAAGAGTTGGTTTATAGAAAATCTTCTAGATGGCTTCATCCCTATGGTGAAACAACTGTTGTCTTACATGATTCTAATACAGTTAGGAGCCTACATGTGCCTGTGATGAGGCTATTTGGGGTCACTGACACTGACCCCTCAATGAATGGGCACTCTGAGGTTTTACTCTCAGGATAACCACTGATATGTGTGGATAACCTCTAGAGAGCTGTCATGCTGTCATTCGTTCCTAGATAGTAAGCATATCTGCATTTTCCAAGGCTGTCGGGCCCTCTAAACTACAAAATTTACAGAAACGCTGTGATCAAATGCTGATGGTACTGACATACTCTTCTCTTAGTTGCTAAGTTGTCCGTCAGAATTTTTACCATGGCTCTTTTACGTATTTGGAATTGCACTTCTGATCCTCCTGGGACATTTACAATCAAGCCCATTAAACAAACAAAAAAAAAAGAAACAATGAAAAAAGACTGTAACAGACAGGTACATGTCCCTCACACAAGTCAGCTTTAGATTCTGTTTTCTTTGTCATGGTTTAGAGGCCACTAGCTAAAAAGGGAGTCCTTCCAAGCCTGTTTGTTGTTTAAATTTGGCCAAAGGGTCCAGCTGACACTGACTCCCACCTGACCTGTTTGTTGCTCGACCCCCCCACACACATAAGACACTTAGAGAAAAAAACTAATCCTCACGTCGAAAGATGAAAACGACCAATCCAAAAACCCTCCGAGGAAACAGCTCAGAGACAAACAGTTTCTAGAGATGAGGGTGAAAGGCCTTCCAAGTTGAAATGGAGTCCCTCATGCCAGACCTCTCAACACCTTGGTTCTTGCTGGGTGCTGCTTGCTCACGCCTGAAACCTTAGCTACTCAGGTGGATCACGTTTCCAGGCCCGCCCAAGCAAGTCGTTCCATGAGACCTGTTAGAAAAAGCCAAATGTTAGAAAAGAGGATGCCTCGAGGAAAAGGAGACCGAGACCTCTACAGACGAGAGCACGCTTTATTTTGCCGTGGTGAGGGGCGTCCTGCACTCTGGACAGCCTGGGATGCAAGCCTCGCCGGGGGGGGGGGGCGGGCGGGGACTAGGGGTGAGGAGGTTTTCCGGGGTACGCAGCCAGGGAGAGGTAAAGAGAAGTGTCCTTGTGGTGGTAGACAGCCAGCACTTGCAAGCAATCAGGAAGCGATAAGGGGAAAAGTCCTTGTGGTCTCAGGCACTGCCCCTGCCTTTCTTTCTATCACAGGTAATTTAGGCAGTGTGGGCTTCGGGGACCCTGGAGAGTCAACCCTTTAAAACCCTCACACGAAAAGGGCTGGTGGAGCGGGGCAAGGTGTACGGCCTGAATTCAAGCACTGGTACCACAAAAATCAATACGTAAATACGTAAATACATAAATAAACAAATAAACAAATAAATAAAACAAAAAAGTGGTTATGATGGATGCGTGTCTATCGAACATGAAAGCCCTCTAGGCACAAACTTCTATGAGTGGCCACGGCGTTGTACACTACTCGGGAAGAAGTCCCTATTTCTACCTGCTCCGGACCCGTCCTAGCATACTTAAAAGTGGTGTTTTTAGTTTTGGACATAAAACACAGGGTTTGTTCTTAGACTCGTGGACCACAGCCTTGGATTGACTTTGGATAAACACTGAAAGGTAGAGACACTTGCCAATACAGCCTATTACACAAAGAAAGACTTCACACATTGCAGAGAAAGGTACAAACTACATTGCCACCAAACGATCCGAAACGGGCAGCAATTCATCACCACTCACACTCAAGCAGGGTACAGGACCAAGCAAAAGGAAACGCGCCCTCAATGTCAGGGTTGCAACTCTTTCTGGGACTTCTCCTTGCCAATGTATTCCCGGGTGTGTTTGAATTTTGCATTCTAAGCATACTCCCCTCACCGTGAGCTCAGGCCCTGCGCCCGCTGTCCCCGTGACTGCAGGCACCGCCGTGGGAGTTGGGGCCCCACGGAGAGGTCATGCACACGCTGACCTGTGTTGGGTCGAGCGACGGAGCAGCACCCGACTGAGGTGGCCTGCCTCCCTGTCCCCTGGCGTCTTGCCCTGGGCCCAGTGCACCACCTTGTGGCGAGCCAGGGTGTGGCGCGTCCCAGTCTGGGGCCCGCTGGGCTGCAGACCCGCTTTCTCAGGGCTTTCGCACTTCCCTCACCGTCCGCCTGAACGTTTTCTACTCCTGCTGGCTTTCTGAGGACAGTTGGGGAGCGGTCCCCAACGTGGCCTGGGACCCACCCGGCTGGTGCCCAGTGAGCGGGCGCGCGCCCCACGAGAGTGTGGGGAGGGGAGAGGAGAGGATTCGGGGGCGTGTCTGTGAGGTGGGAGGCGTGGGTCTGGCGGGGTGGCGGGGAAGGGGTCGCCGGTGGTGGTGGCGCTGGGTCGGGGCGGTGAGGTCCCGGAGGCCAAAAGGAGCAGCGAGGGAGGGACGAGCAAAAGCCTACAGCACCCGGTATTCCCAGGCGGTCTCCCATCCAAGTACTAACCAGGCCCGACCCTGCTTAGCTTCCGAGATCAGACGAGATCGGGCGCGTTCAGGGTGGTATGGCCGTAGACGCCAGCTGCCGCCTCCTGGAGCCCCAAGAGCGTGAGGTGGGCGCGGCCTGCGTCTCCACACTGCTCCCCTGGCACGGCTGCGGGTGGGGGCTGCGGGGTGGGGGCTGGCGGCCTCTGGCCAAGCGGCCAGGGGCCCCGGACGCCTGCTGGGGCAGCCGGTCTCGCCCAGGTGGCCACTCGCTGGCTTTCTTCCCGAGGTGTCCCGGTGCCCGGACCAGGATCGAGTTTTCTCAGGGGAACATTGCTCAGTGCTCTCGGGCTCTTGTTCCTCTGGGGATGTGTCACTGCCTTGGCTAAGGCGGGGGTGTGGGGGGGGTGCACAGTTCTGGCCGCCCTCCTCCCTCGCCTGCGGGAGCCGACCCTTGGGCGCGTGGCTCCCGACGGACGTCTTGGGGACCTTTCCGGTCCTCCTCGTCCACAAAGCCCCACTGCCCCTCCAGCCCTCTGCAAAACGGCAGCCGCGCCCTTAGCCGACCCGCTGCGCCCTCCTCCACACTCTGGGCCTGGGGCTGCGGGGCTCAATCGGGAACATTTCCAGCTCAGAGGCCCCTTTCACCACCGAAATCGTGGAGACAAGGGAAAGAAAAAAACATCTCCTCCCATCCCTACTCAACGTCCTAAGAAATCCTATCCTGTCAACCCTCAGGCTTCCTAAACTCTACACTTTGTCCTCAGAAGTATTTACTTCTGTTCCCTTCTAATTTTTCTCAGGGTTTCGGCCACTGAGATGACGATCATGACGAAATGAAAATTCATTAAGAGTTGGTTTATAGAAAATCTTCTAGATGGCTTCATCCCTATGGTGAAACAACTGTTGTCTTACATGATTCTAATACAGTTAGGAGCCTACATGTGCCTGTGATGAGGCTATTTGGGGTCACTGACACTGACCCCTCAATGAATGGGCACTCTGAGGTTTTACTCTCAGGATAACCACTGATATGTGTGGATAACCTCTAGAGAGCTGTCATGCTGTCATTCGTTCCTAGATAGTAAGCATATCTGCATTTTCCAAGGCTGTCGGGCCCTCTAAACTACAAAATTTACAGAAACGCTGTGATCAAATGCTGATGGTACTGACATACTCTTCTCTTAGTTGCTAAGTTGTCCGTCAGAATTTTTACCATGGCTCTTTTACGTATTTGGAATTGCACTTCTGATCCTCCTGGGACATTTACAATCAAGCCCATTAAACAAACAAAAAAAAAAGAAACAATGAAAAAAGACTGTAACAGACAGGTACATGTCCCTCACACAAGTCAGCTTTAGATTCTGTTTTCTTTGTCATGGTTTAGAGGCCACTAGCTAAAAAGGGAGTCCTTCCAAGCCTGTTTGTTGTTTAAATTTGGCCAAAGGGTCCAGCTGACACTGACTCCCACCTGACCTGTTTGTTGCTCGACCCCCCCACACACATAAGACACTTAGAGAAAAAAACTAATCCTCACGTCGAAAGATGAAAACGACCAATCCAAAAACCCTCCGAGGAAACAGCTCAGAGACAAACAGTTTCTAGAGATGAGGGTGAAAGGCCTTCCAAGTTGAAATGGAGTCCCTCATGCCAGACCTCTCAACACCTTGGTTCTTGCTGGGTGCTGCTTGCTCACGCCTGAAACCTTAGCTACTCAGGTGGATCACGTTTCCAGGCCCGCCCAAGCAAGTCGTTCCATGAGACCTGTTAGAAAAAGCCAAATGTTAGAAAAGAGGATGCCTCGAGGAAAAGGAGACCGAGACCTCTACAGACGAGAGCACGCTTTATTTTGCCGTGGTGAGGGGCGTCCTGCACTCTGGACAGCCTGGGATGCAAGCCTCGCCGGGGGGGGGGGCGGGCGGGGACTAGGGGTGAGGAGGTTTTCCGGGGTACGCAGCCAGGGAGAGGTAAAGAGAAGTGTCCTTGTGGTGGTAGACAGCCAGCACTTGCAAGCAATCAGGAAGCGATAAGGGGAAAAGTCCTTGTGGTCTCAGGCACTGCCCCTGCCTTTCTTTCTATCACAGGTAATTTAGGCAGTGTGGGCTTCGGGGACCCTGGAGAGTCAACCCTTTAAAACCCTCACACGAAAAGGGCTGGTGGAGCGGGGCAAGGTGTACGGCCTGAATTCAAGCACTGGTACCACAAAAATCAATACGTAAATACGTAAATACATAAATAAACAAATAAACAAATAAATAAAACAAAAAAGTGGTTATGATGGATGCGTGTCTATCGAACATGAAAGCCCTCTAGGCACAAACTTCTATGAGTGGCCACGGCGTTGTACACTACTCGGGAAGAAGTCCCTATTTCTACCTGCTCCGGACCCGTCCTAGCATACTTAAAAGTGGTGTTTTTAGTTTTGGACATAAAACACAGGGTTTGTTCTTAGACTCGTGGACCACAGCCTTGGATTGACTTTGGATAAACACTGAAAGGTAGAGACACTTGCCAATACAGCCTATTACACAAAGAAAGACTTCACACATTGCAGAGAAAGGTACAAACTACATTGCCACCAAACGATCCGAAACGGGCAGCAATTCATCACCACTCACACTCAAGCAGGGTACAGGACCAAGCAAAAGGAAACGCGCCCTCAATGTCAGGGTTGCAACTCTTTCTGGGACTTCTCCTTGCCAATGTATTCCCGGGTGTGTTTGAATTTTGCATTCTAAGCATACTCCCCTCACCGTGAGCTCAGGCCCTGCGCCCGCTGTCCCCGTGACTGCAGGCACCGCCGTGGGAGTTGGGGCCCCACGGAGAGGTCATGCACACGCTGACCTGTGTTGGGTCGAGCGACGGAGCAGCACCCGACTGAGGTGGCCTGCCTCCCTGTCCCCTGGCGTCTTGCCCTGGGCCCAGTGCACCACCTTGTGGCGAGCCAGGGTGTGGCGCGTCCCAGTCTGGGGCCCGCTGGGCTGCAGACCCGCTTTCTCAGGGCTTTCGCACTTCCCTCACCGTCCGCCTGAACGTTTTCTACTCCTGCTGGCTTTCTGAGGACAGTTGGGGAGCGGTCCCCAACGTGGCCTGGGACCCACCCGGCTGGTGCCCAGTGAGCGGGCGCGCGCCCCACGAGAGTGTGGGGAGGGGAGAGGAGAGGATTCGGGGGCGTGTCTGTGAGGTGGGAGGCGTGGGTCTGGCGGGGTGGCGGGGAAGGGGTCGCCGGTGGTGGTGGCGCTGGGTCGGGGCGGTGAGGTCCCGGAGGCCAAAAGGAGCAGCGAGGGAGGGACGAGCAAAAGCCTACAGCACCCGGTATTCCCAGGCGGTCTCCCATCCAAGTACTAACCAGGCCCGACCCTGCTTAGCTTCCGAGATCAGACGAGATCGGGCGCGTTCAGGGTGGTATGGCCGTAGACGCCAGCTGCCGCCTCCTGGAGCCCCAAGAGCGTGAGGTGGGCGCGGCCTGCGTCTCCACACTGCTCCCCTGGCACGGCTGCGGGTGGGGGCTGCGGGGTGGGGGCTGGCGGCCTCTGGCCAAGCGGCCAGGGGCCCCGGACGCCTGCTGGGGCAGCCGGTCTCGCCCAGGTGGCCACTCGCTGGCTTTCTTCCCGAGGTGTCCCGGTGCCCGGACCAGGATCGAGTTTTCTCAGGGGAACATTGCTCAGTGCTCTCGGGCTCTTGTTCCTCTGGGGATGTGTCACTGCCTTGGCTAAGGCGGGGGTGTGGGGGGGGTGCACAGTTCTGGCCGCCCTCCTCCCTCGCCTGCGGGAGCCGACCCTTGGGCGCGTGGCTCCCGACGGACGTCTTGGGGACCTTTCCGGTCCTCCTCGTCCACAAAGCCCCACTGCCCCTCCAGCCCTCTGCAAAACGGCAGCCGCGCCCTTAGCCGACCCGCTGCGCCCTCCTCCACACTCTGGGCCTGGGGCTGCGGGGCTCAATCGGGAACATTTCCAGCTCAGAGGCCCCTTTCACCACCGAAATCGTGGAGACAAGGGAAAGAAAAAAACATCTCCTCCCATCCCTACTCAACGTCCTAAGAAATCCTATCCTGTCAACCCTCAGGCTTCCTAAACTCTACACTTTGTCCTCAGAAGTATTTACTTCTGTTCCCTTCTAATTTTTCTCAGGGTTTCGGCCACTGAGATGACGATCATGACGAAATGAAAATTCATTAAGAGTTGGTTTATAGAAAATCTTCTAGATGGCTTCATCCCTATGGTGAAACAACTGTTGTCTTACATGATTCTAATACAGTTAGGAGCCTACATGTGCCTGTGATGAGGCTATTTGGGGTCACTGACACTGACCCCTCAATGAATGGGCACTCTGAGGTTTTACTCTCAGGATAACCACTGATATGTGTGGATAACCTCTAGAGAGCTGTCATGCTGTCATTCGTTCCTAGATAGTAAGCATATCTGCATTTTCCAAGGCTGTCGGGCCCTCTAAACTACAAAATTTACAGAAACGCTGTGATCAAATGCTGATGGTACTGACATACTCTTCTCTTAGTTGCTAAGTTGTCCGTCAGAATTTTTACCATGGCTCTTTTACGTATTTGGAATTGCACTTCTGATCCTCCTGGGACATTTACAATCAAGCCCATTAAACAAACAAAAAAAAAAGAAACAATGAAAAAAGACTGTAACAGACAGGTACATGTCCCTCACACAAGTCAGCTTTAGATTCTGTTTTCTTTGTCATGGTTTAGAGGCCACTAGCTAAAAAGGGAGTCCTTCCAAGCCTGTTTGTTGTTTAAATTTGGCCAAAGGGTCCAGCTGACACTGACTCCCACCTGACCTGTTTGTTGCTCGACCCCCCCACACACATAAGACACTTAGAGAAAAAAAACTAATCCTCACGTCGAAAGATGAAAACGACCAATCCAAAAACCCTCCGAGGAAACAGCTCAGAGACA
>NW_027395467.1:0-29563 GCF_047511655.1 Castor canadensis | reverse complement strand
CCGAACCTAAGCTTTGATTGACCTTGCCCGAGGTGGTGCATCGAAGTGCGGAAGCTTCCTGGCTTTGGCGTCGCGCAGCCTTGGAGTTCAGCTCACCCTCCACTTTTAGCTCCACGGCCTCGGACCAGGCACCTTTGTGACTCAAGTTTTCTTCAATCTCAAAGGACTATAGCATAGTGCTTTGCTCGTGGGTTGTTGCGAACACTAAATGCCACAATACACCCCGTAGTTCAGGGCCTGGTATTTGCCAAGAGCTTAGGAGATTGAGCCTTTTTTTTTTTTTTTTTTAAATGGAGGCGGTGGCCATGCAAGGGTGGGTGGGTAGGGTGCTGGGCAACCAGCAAGTGTGGGGCCCACAGGAAATGGGTTTGAGATGGTGGCCCACGACTCTTAAGCTCCGGGAAGAGGTGCGGGCTGGGGAGAGTTCTGAGCGTTTTGACATGAAATGAATAAAATGCAAATCGTATGCAAAGCGAGATGCTAATGAGGAGCTGTTCTTTGAGCGTCCGCAGCCCCGGCAGTGCCCGTCCACAATGGGGTTGGTGTCGGAGCTGCAGTGAGCTCAGGGATGGGCCGAGTCCAGCCGTGCGGGTCTCGGTGTGTGCGTGCCGTGGGAGTGTTGGAGTGTGGCACAATCCTCCGGAATGTGGTAGCGGGCTCCGGGTGTGCTCGCGCCGACATGAAAATGAGGTCAGGGAAGGTCATTCCACTCTGCAGCATAAATCAAGGAGGAAAGGCGAATGGATGTGAAAGACAGTCCCTGGAGACCGCCCCGAGAAAGGCAGAGCGAGGGAGGAAAGAGGGGAGAAAAGTTCTGCGTAGAACCGGCGAGAATTGGGCAAAGCGCTCTTCCTCCTGCCTGGTGCATCCCGCCCCGGTGGCGGAGCAGCCGCGCCCCACGCGAGACAAGATCTTGCCCTTAAGCCTCACCCTCCTCCCCCAGCTCCCCAAACCTTTTTTCCTTCTTTTCTGGTGCCCAGTTTAAATGTGCTCTTTGTGTGAACAGTGAGACTCCTTCATCCAGCCTCCCGAGACTAAGTGCCCACGCGCACACGCCAGTACCACGTGTAATTGCTCACTTGTTACACGCGGGCACGAAGCCGGGGCTCCCCGCGGAGATCGGAATGAGCCGTTTCAGAGCTGCAGGCTCTCCACTGCCCGCCTTCTTCACAACTCCAGCGTCCTTGTTATATTCACTCTGCCTCCACCGTCCCCCAGACACCCAGCTGTGGGGTCGTCTCTGCGGCGTCCCTCCTGCTCTATCAGGAACGCTGAGCTCCACGCTGCAGCCTCCCTGCGAGATGTTCAGAGACTCCGAGTGATCTCCATGCTGTCCTGAGGCTGGAACTGAGGCACACGTCCTGGGTGGGCATTCTGGCTCTCACAGGGAGCAGCACCAGCTTGCCTGAGCCAGAGGTGGAAGGGGTAGGGGATGGAAGAGGGATATCGCTCTACCCTCCTGCATCTTGGAGGCACCAGGCCCAGAATTGGGGAGGGGGGGCAATGCAGGGGGGTGTCGCTTCTTCTGGGGAGCACTTTGGGGGCCCCTGGGGCTCCGCTCTCAGCTTGCATGACGGATACCTGCCTGCCCCAAGCATGGGAAGAGCAAGAGCGTGGGGAAGGGCTTGACAGCGCCTTGGGTCTGTGCTGGGCCTAGATCGGATTTAGTTTGCACTTTATTTTCCTTATGACAATGAGCAGCAACTTGATGATATAAAGCCTGGATAGCAGGCACAAACCAGGTGCACAAGGATACAAGTTCAATGAAATTTACAAATGGCTGTCAGTCACCATTAGGATCCTTCTGGAGCCTCCATGTCTTGCAGATTAATTCATTAAGTCGTACATTCATTCAACAAGCATTTAGTTAACTTCTCTCAAATGTTGGAGTATAAACTACTAGTTCTGGGGGTGCTTCCATTCTCCCCTCAAGGAAAGTAAACCTATAAACACAGGAACTTACAATACCGGTTGTCTTGCTGTGAAAGAAAGATTTTAAAGCCAGTTCAGGGAGGACATCAGGAGAGAAAGCACAGGTGAGAATGAAATAAAGGACCTGTCACACAGGCTTCTGGCGGGGCTGGGTCCCTGGCAAAGGGGATTGCAAATACAGTGGTAGATGTGGAGAGTGCCTGACCCAAGGAGAGAGGATGGAGGTCAAGTGGAGGTCATGGGAAGGTCAGGTGGGGCCGATTAGGTAGGGGTTTGTAGGCAGTGTTGGGAGGCCTTGTATTAAATAGTAGGCATAGTGGAAGTCCTGGGTGTATTTGACAAAAGGGAGTGTTGCAATCTGATTTATGTTTGTTTTTTTAAACAGTGATAAGCAAAGATTAGGGAATTTAACTAACTCGTACATGTTTTTCAGGTTGTGGAGTTTCTTAATACAGATGTTCAAGTTTGTCCCGATTCAGTGTGTTGAAAATGAACCTGCAGGCCAGATGTCTTGAGCCGCTCTGCCCCTCGGAAGGGGAGTGCAATGGGCAGCGCAGTGGGTAGGGTCTCTAAATGCGCCTGCTCCACAGTCTGGGCTGTAAGGTGAAGAGCATCCCGGGGCCCCTGGCTTGGGGGTCTCAGGTGTTTCCATGTCCTGCCTTGCCTCTCCACCTGTTGCCTTTGCGTTACCTGCTCTGGGCCTGTTCCCGGCTGCAGAGACAGCATGGGCGCAAGAAGATCCTTCCAGTCTCTCCAGTGCCACAGCTCCTCTGGCTGGGGCATTCTCTTTTCCCCAGAGAAGGGCTGGTTTATTGGTCCCACACCGTCCCCTAGTGGCCATGAGGGATACTGCAGCGGAATTGGTACCAGATGCAGAGCTTTTCCAGGGGCGGCAAGGGGCGCAGGGACAGGCTTATTGATCACCTGCCAGGTGCCAGGTGTTGTGCAAGGTGGTTTCACGTTATTTAAGCATCAGAATAATCCAGGAGATCTAGACTTCAGGGGCAACCTCATCCCTGAAGGTGAAGAAGCATATGCTCTGAGGTGTGTGTGGGGGAGGGGCTTCTGCAAGCTCCGATTGCACGAAAGAAAAGAAGGCAAGGAGGAGAGGGGACACCGCGCCACCTCACCGCTTCTCCATTCTCCTTAATTTCAAGCCAGGTAGCTATCTGTTTGGCGTTGGGGATCCCTCTTTATCAGGCATTGGAAATGCGCAAGATATTTTGCACCTGCAGCGGCAGCCAGGCTGGGGAAAGGCCTTGGGCAGCGCCATTCCCTGGCCTGCCAGAGATTTTTGCCCGCTGCAGCGCAGAGCTGGGAGCCATACTCCCTCCTCTGCTGCGCCCTGGTGGGCCAGGGTGGCACTGCCGGCGGCTGGCTCCTAGCAAGCTGCAGCCCCTTCCTGTCTTCTTACCTTAACCCCTGGAGGCAGGCTCCTTCCCAGGGGCCAAACAGGTGTCCTGGGAGAGAAATCCCAACCCATCTCAACCCCTGAGGGTGTAGACACCTCAGGTGGTGTCTGCGTAACACCACGATCATTACAACAAGCATTTCATGAAAGCCTACCGTGCACTCGGCCCTGGGAGGAGGCATACAATCAGAGAACGCATTCCCCACCTCTTCAGAGCAAAGCAGGAAGGGGGAGGGTCATCTTTTTTAATGGGACTGGGGTTTGTACTCAGGGCTTCATGCTTGCAAAGCAGGCACTCTACCACTTGAACCGCAGCTCCAGTCCATTTTGCTCTGGTTATTTTGGAGATGGGGTCTCCAGAAATATTTGCCTGGGCTGGCCTCCAACCTCCATCCTCCCCATCTCAGCCTCCCAAGTAGCTAGGATTACAGGGGTGAGCCACTGGCGCCTGGCTTGGTTTTAATAGTGGAGAATACAGATACAAAAGGACTACTGCCAGTTATCCACACTTATTCCAGAAAAATGAAAACTTGCATCCACATAAAATCCTGTAAATGAGTGTTCATAGCAGCTGCATTACTAACGTCCCAAACTAAAATAACCCAGATGTCCCTTTTTGTCTTGTTAATTTTCAATAATTATAGATTCATAGAAATTGAAAAATAATGCAGAGAGATCCTGGATCCTTTTCACCCATGTGCAGATTCCTGTAACCACTGCAGTAGTCAAGATGTACCACAATTTCATCACCCCAACATCTTCCTCTGCTCTCCACTTGTAGCCACACACACCCTCCTTGATATTCCTAGCTCTTGCCAGCCTTTGCTGTGTTTTCCATCTCTACTATTTTGTCATTTCAAGAACGTTATGGGAATGTGTTTTTTTTTTTATACAGGTCTCATTGCCTAGCCCTAGCTGGCCTTGAGCTTGAGAGCCTCCAGCCTGGGCCTTCTTGGCACTGGGATTACAGGCACATGCCACCATGCCTGGCTCCAGCATGTGATTTTTTTCATGCAGCTTAAATTCCCTATGATCTATCCAGGTTACTGCATGCATTGGTACTTCACTCCTTTTTTGTCACTGAGCAGTGTTCCATGGCTGTACCGTGGTTTGCTTAACCATTCGCCTGTAGAGGGACTTCTGGGTTGTTTCCAGTTTTGGGCTATTACAAACAAAGCTGCCGTGAACAGCCATTGACATGTTTTTTATGTGGATGTTTTTACTTCTCTGGGATAAGTGTGGACAAGTGGGAGGACATTATCTTAAGTGAAATAAGCCAGGCACAGAAAGACAAATACTGCAGGATCTCACTTACAAGTGGACTCTGCGAAAGTTGGATTCATAGCAGCAGAGAGGAAAAAGGTGCCTTCCAGGGGTGGAAGGTGAGGAAAGTGGGGAGATGCTGGTCAGAGGGTACACAGCTTCATTAAGATAGGATGAATAGCCAGGCACCGGTGGCCCACACCTGTAATCCTAGCTGCTCAGGAGGCAGAGATCAGGAGGATCGCAGTTCAAAGCCAGCCCAGGAAAATAGTTTGCAAAATCCTATCTTAAGAACACCCAACACAAAAAAGGGCTGGCAGAATGCCTCAAGTGGTACGGCACCTGCCCAGCAAGTGCGAGGCCCTAAGTTCAAACCCCAGTAACACCTATAAGTAAATAATGACTAAACTCTACAAAGTCAGGGGACGACGGTTACAAACACTGCATTGTAGTTGGGCAAAGTAGCTGTACCAGGTGTCCCAGCTGCTTCGGAGGCTCAGGCCAGAGGACCACTTGAGCCCAGGAGTTCAGGGTAAGTGGGGCAAGATACGTAAAAGCAAAATATGGCACTGCATTTGGTATACAGTATACGGAGCAGGGGGACAATACAGGATTTCTGCTGCTGAAGAAAAAGGAGGAGGAAGAAGAGGAAGAAAGAAGGAGTAAAGATGGAAAGAAGAGAGATGAGGGCCACCCTGTTCAGTCCACCTCCCAGTCCAGGTTGGATCACAGGAGTGGAGTGGACAGAGGTGGGCATAGCTGTGTGCAAACACAGTCCAGACATAGAACAGTCTTATCCCCAGCCCCTCAAACTTCCGCAGAGCTCTGGGTAGTAACCCCTCTCCCAGCAGCGGCCCCTGTTCCAATAGTTTTGCTTAGTGCAGAATGTCTCATATATGGAACCGGACAGTGTGCAGCCTTTTGCATCTGGCTTCCTTCCAGATGCTCTGAGATTTATCAGATTTGTCACGTGGATTGATAGTTCCTTTCCTTGTGTGGGATGTATCATAATTTGTGTGGGATGTGTCATAATTTGCTGATCCATTCACCAGCTAAGCGACCTTTGGGCTGTTTCTGGTTTGTGGCAATTATGAATAAGGGTAAGGTACAGACTTGGGTGTGGGCTTTTGGATGAATGTAAATTTTTAAAAAATTTTTTATTTAATTCATATCATATGTGCATGCAACGTTTGGGTCATTTCTCCCCCCTTCCCCCACCCCCTCCCTTACCCTCCGCCCCCTCCCTCTACCCCCCCTACACCCTCACTACCCGGCAGAAACTATTTTGCCTTTGTCTCCAATTTTGTTGAAGAGAGAGTACAAGCAGTAATAGGAAGGACCGAGGGTTTTTGCTAGTTGAGATAAGGATAGCTACACAGGGAGTTGACTTGCATTGATTTCCTGTGCTTGTGTGTTACCTTCTAAGTTAATTCTTCTTGCACTAACCTTTTCTCTAGTTGGATGAATGTAAATTAAATGCAATTGCTGGGTTGGTGAAAGTTAGAGGCAGGGGTGGGACACAGGGAAGAGGGCTTCAGTGAGTCGGGTTAAACTTGTGGGGTAATTGAGAAGTCAGAACAAATAATTAAAGTGTCCAATGAGGATGCAGCATATGTAGCCTCCAGAGAGGACATGAACTAGCCTGTCACCAGGAGCCTTGGGTCACACACCCTTCCACTGCTGTCTGGGGGCAAGGCTGCTGTGACTTGCAAATTTCCTTCTTATTTCAACAGCCATTAAAAAGCTTTTCATTTCTTTCCTTTTCCTCCCTTCTTCCCTCGCCCCCCTTCATTCCTTTATTTCTTGTGTTTTATTTGAGACAGGGTCTCAAGACTGGCCTTGAACTTGTGATCCTCTTGCCTCTGCTTCCTGAGATTATTATGCCTTCCCTCTTTATCTTTCTCTAAACGAAAACAAAACCAAAACCAGTTAGTCTGCTTTCCATTACTGTGTCAAAATACCTGAGAAAATCAAATTAAAAGGCTTGATTCAGAAGTTTCAGTCCATGGTTGCTTGACCCTGCTGCTTTAGGCCTGTGGCAGCACAGTACATGATGGAGGGAATGTGTGGTGGAGGAGGCCTTTTTGCCTCATGGTGTTCAGGAAGTAAAAAGAGAGAGAGAAAAGGAAGGGGTCCCCATATCCTCCTCACCCCCAGTTGCCCCACTTCCTGCCAGCAAGCCCCACCCCCTAAGGATTCCACCTCCTCCCAAACACACCAAGGGAGAGCTTGGACCAAGCCTTCAATGCATGGGCCTTTGAGGGACATTTTAGGTCCAAAGTGTTGCATAACATAAGGACATTTATTGTAAAAAATCATCCAAACAATCTAGTAGATTACAGCACAACATATGAAATTCCCTTTTGGACCCCTTGTCCCAATGCAGTCACACACACTCCTCCATAGGCATTACCCTGGTAGCCTCTTGAAGTGTTTCTTGTACACCCTCCTTCTTGTATTTACACACACACACACACACACACACGCACACGCACACGCACACGCATACACCTTGTGTCTAGAGGTAAAGCTTCCATCTCCATTTTGACTGTGTCACTTAGCGTGATGTTTTTGAACTAAATACACTTTGGCCATCTGGTGTGTGCTTGTACATACAGATCTGTGTCAGTCTTTCTAACCTGCCACATAGCACTCTATGCTAGAGGTGTGACATCATTTATTTTGTTCCTTTCCTATGGCCATTGGATTTATCTGTTAAGCTTCACTAGTATATCAAATGTTGAGACAAATAACCTTTTATATGTGCCTGTTGTATATGCATGATTTAGACTCTCGCAGACACCAGAGATGGAATTGTCTGCAGGAAGTGGATACACACCTAATGTTTTGATAAATCTGGCCAAATTGATTTCCTAAGGATGCACCAATTTCTATTCCCAGCTTTGGAGACTACCAATTTTCTCACCCCCTCATCATCACTGCGAATGGCCAATCTTTTAAACTTTTATGAATTCAGTGGGTGCAAAATGATCCCCCCCCTTTTTTTTTTTTTGCAGTACTGGGGTTTGAACTCAGGATCTGGCACTTGCTAGGAGGCACTCTTACCACTTGAGCCACTCCACCAGCCCCCATCACTGTTGTTTTGATTTGTATTTTCCCATTTACTGATGAAATTAATCTATGCTCTTCCATATATTAATTTTCTCTGAACCTATTTATTATTATTTTTTTTAGCAGTAGTAAGGTTTGAACTCAGGGCTTCTTCATGCTTGCAAGGCAGTTGTCTCTACTGTTTAAGCCACATCCCCAACCTTCATGGGCATTTCTTTGCATGGCAGTTTCTATCCTTCTTTGTTTCTTCTACTGAATTGTGGTCCTTTATTCACTGATTTCACAAGCTCTTTTCACATTGTCGATATTATTTTTTGTATATTGTACATATTATTTTTTCTACCCTGCCATAACTAAAAAAACATTGTTTATGGTATGTTTTATCACACAAAAGATTTGCTTTTTAGGTCAATCTACTTGGCAGTCTTCCTTACTGGCTCCGTAAGGGAGCTGCCTGGATGGAGGGCCCGGTCCTTCCCTGGGAAACAGTGAGTGGCACCTCTCCCATTTCTTCAGAGCCGGGGCTTATCTGGGGACCCCTGGGGATGATTCTGGATGTACTGAGAGCTATGGGGAGCACTGTTCCTGAGCTCGCCCCTAGGAGCCCAGTTGGGGCCAGTGAAACCAGACCCAGGGCTGCAGATCCAGGTCACAGATGGGGTGCACACAGTAGTGTTTTGTGTCTGGGTCTGTGACTGTCAAGTCATAATGACTTGCTGGGAGCCCTCCCTTGCCCATCCTCTTGGATGAACATGGGTCTTGCCCACAGAGACACTTCCTCTTTTCTCAGGCTCTGATTCCTCTCTCCAGGAACCAGGCACTCAAGGCCTAGATCAAGGGACCCAGCAGGGCTGTCCACAGCATAAGAAGCCTCCTGTCAGCCCTTCTGCTTTGAGTCCCCTCCCCGGCCTGCCCCTTCCCTCTCCTGACTTCTCCCACCCTCCCCCCAAGTCCTGCATTGAAGTCCAGGGCACGAGCAGGCCAGGTGCAGTGCACTGGTACAAGAGGGGTGCTACCCACCATGTGAGCTTTTGGACTGAGGGATGGGGGATGAAGAATTATGATCTGCAGGAAATGGGCCTGATTCATCAGGATCTCCAGCACCTCTGAGAAGAAAGAATTCGGAAGGACGAAGGCCTTGTTTGAAAAAGGACCTGAGGTAAATGGTCTCTCTAGAAGAGCTGAGGGGGAGGGGGAACCCAGCTTCCTCTCCCTGCCTTAAGCAAGTGGGGAGCTGAGACAGGGAGGAAACTGTGGTCAACTCAGCTGTGGCCCCAGTCTTTCACTTCATCTCCTCCCCCATTTCCTTGGCCCTGGTTTTATCCATTTCCCCTTTAGGGGTGGGCTGAAGACAGTTGATGTGGTTAAAGGCACTGGGACCTAAATCCCATTGGACCTCAAATCCAGATCTAAGTAGTGGGTCCACAGCATTTCCATCTTGGGAGGTTTTGTGAACATAGGAGAGGTGGGAGGGGAGAGAGGAGGCTGAGATTTAGAGAAGATGCCAGGTCAGAGATGAGAGCAAAGAGGGTGGGAGGAGATGGGATCCTCAGATGGGGAGGAGGGAGGGCAATTGGAGGGGAAGGGACTGACTGGAAGTGAGGGAGGAGAGAGGAATCCCCAGCCCAAGAAGTCTGGCTGTCTCCCTACCTCCCACTGCTCCCACTGTCTCACTTGTTGGTTGAAAAAAAGGTAAAGAAAGTAAGAAGTTTTTAATTAACATTTATGCATAATTTCCCAAACAAGAGAGAAAACATGGCATGGGGGTGCAATTTTAGATGCAGCTGTGGCAGCAGTCTGCTGACCAATGCCAAGTTCAGGGCTAACTGAGAAGTGGGCTGGGAGTGGGCTAGGTTTTGGGAAGGCTGCATGGGCTGTCATCTGAGTGCTGCAACCCCTGGGTGGGCTGCTCCTTCAGGCTGCCCAGAGGGCAAGGCGGGGCTGGAATCCTGCTGGGGGCTGGCTGGGAAGGGGGTGCATTTTTCTAACTGGCAGGTCCAGAGAGGTGTCTTTCCACAGGGGCAGGTCACCCATCCAATTTCCACAGAGCAGCAGGATGTGCCTGAAGCAGGCTTTATCACTGGAGTCAGGGTCCAGGTGCTCCTCGTGCTCTTTATTTTTAACTCACTGCATTTTTTATGTGGAAGTATTTAAAAATAAATTACAGATATCCTGACATGTATTTCTTAAATAATTCATCATGCATCTCTCTAAAAACAGAGCTTGCTACATAGCAAATTAATATTATCACACCCAACACAAGTGAAAAATCCTTTCTCAATAGCCTTAATGCTCCATCTATACTCACATTTCCCCGATAAGTTCAGCACTTTAGCCATGAACAGAAAAGTGGTCTGTCTGAGAAACTGGCTGTGTCCAGGCTTTCCTGCCTTGGGCCTGACATGGAGCCTGGGCCCCAAAAGGAGCCAGGAAGGAAGGTGAGAACTGGAAAGAGAAGGTGGGGACTAGGGAAAGACCGTGGGCTCTGGATGCCCAAACTGTCCCTGGATACCAGGATGCTACCAGACAGACCCTTGAGGCTGACTGGAGAAAGGATGGGGCCTCAACTCCACCCTGGGACCATGTGCCCTCTCTGTTGAGCTCAGGTGAGGCCATGGCACTAACTAATGTGACTTCACAGCAAAGTGACTCATCCTTGCTGGGCTCCATCCTCTGCTATCTGATGCACACTTATGTCCCTCTTTCGCTGCCTCTTTTCTACCTCTAGTTTCCTGCCATTGCCCTGTTCCCTCAGATTGTCCTGGAATCTTCCCCTGGGCCCCTCCACCTACAGATTCACAGCTGTGCTCATGGGCTGACTCCTTTTGTTTTTTGGGTCTGCGGTGCACTGATCCCAGTGCTGAAGGCACTTTTTTCCCAATGGTTCATGTTTTGGAAACTTGGTCCTCAGTATGGTATGTTGAGGTGGTGGATCCTTTAAGAGGTGGGGCCTAGAGGGAGGTGGTTAGGTCAGTGAAAGTGCTGCTCCTGGAGCCTTTTACTTTGGTGGTGCTGGGTGTTGAACTTAGGGCCTTGTATTTGTGAGGCAAGCGCTCTACCACTTGATCCACAATCCTAGCTGAGTGCTGTTCCTTGGAAGGAATTAATGCTGGTCTCAGAGTGAGTGGTTGCGAGAATGAGTTGTTATAAGACTGGCTCCTTCCCAGTCTCTCTGGCTTCCTGTCTCACCATGTGATCATGCCCTGTCACACATGCTCCAACATGATGCCATCTGCTAAGATGTGGTACAGCCAAAGGCACCAGAGGTTGAAGAGATGGGACCACCTGATCTTGGTCGTGTAGCCTCCAAAACTCTTCTTTATAGTGACTCAGCTTCAGGCAGTTGGTTCTAGCAAAAACAAAAACAAATCCAAAAATGGACTAATGTGACTGGTTACCCTGAGCTGGGCGCAGGAAAGTGTTCAGTTCACACTCTCTTACAGCTTCATGTGAAAGGGAATCAGCTCCATCACTCACATTTTCCAGAGGGGAAAACAAGGAGGTTCAGAGAAGGATAGTGACGTGCTCAAGCTCTTAGAAGACTGAGCTGAGAAAATAAGTCCAGGTTCAGGAGCCCTGTGTCAGATACTCCTATCACTCAGGAAATTACAAAGGTCTGTGTCAGGAACTGAGGTCAAAGACCACATGGTACCCTAGACAAAAGGCCTTCTGAGGAGTTTAAGGGTGAGCACTTCACAGATTTTTTTTTCCTCTCATTCAAACATGAGAGTGTCTAATAGGCTTAAAGGCTTCAGCATCTCAACAGAGCCCAAGGCACGGAAGAGATCTTATGTTGAAGAAATTTGTGAGTGTGACTTTTTTTTTTAATGGGACTGGGATTTGAACTCAGGGCTTTGTGCTTGCATAGCAAGTGATTGAGCCACACCTCTTTTGCTCTGGTTATTTTAGAGATGGCACTTGTGAACTATTTGTCTGGAGTGGCCTCGAACCTGGAGCCTCTCAAGTAGTTGGAGTTGCAGATGTGAGTCACTGACACTGGCCAGGTGTGGCTTTTGTCTCATTACAGAGTCATGAGATTGGCGGCAGACCGCACATTTTTAAAGAGAATGATGTTCACAAAACACTGCTAGGTTAGAATATTAAAAAAAAAAGTTAAGTCGTGCTGTCCCTCAGATTCTATTCAAGGAAGCAGCTCGAGGAATTTACGATGCTGTGAGCATGGGCTCCCTTTACAGAAAGAGAAAGATGACTCAGAGCGTAGAATCCAGAGCCTGGGGGTGAACAAGACCCATAAGGAGCTCTTGCCAGTTAGAAGTCAGTCTCACACCCATAATCCTAGCTACTCAGGAGGCAGAGATCAGGAGGATTTGGGTTCAAAGCCAGCCACCCTATCTTGAAAAACCCTTCACAAAAATAGGGCTGATGGAGTGGCTTAAGGTGAAGGCTCTGAGTTCAAGCCCCAGTACCGCAAAAGAAAAAAAAAAAAGTCGGGCAGTATTTGAATCAAGGAATTTGCAATGTTTGCTCAGCTGAATTTTGACTTGCTGTGGGTCAGTGGCTCCCTTTGCCTCCCATTTCCCTGTCTTTTGAGCAAGAGTGTCTACAGGGGTTATCCTGCACTGTACTGTCATTGTATGTTGGACATGTGTGGATGGCAGATACCTTGTTGCTTATGTCACAGGTGCTCACTCTGAGAACTGTACCTGAAGAACCTCACCTGAGGAAGTGCAGCTGCACCTGGACCTGATGGGAAGGCAGGCTCCTGGATCTCACGCTGATACCATGGTGGGAGAAGACTTTGGAGACCTTTGGAGGGAAGAGAAAAGGCAACCTGTTGGAGGGATGTAAATAATTTGTGCTTGGAGTGTGTAACATGGTGATATCAAAATGTATCTGCATATTCTTGATAGACCTTCTTTTGGGAGATGGAGCCTACTCCCTCTCCCTTTGAGTGTGGGCTGGGCCTGGTGACTGGTTTCCAATGACAGGAAGAATGGTATTCATGTCAGACACCAGGTTATAAAAGGCATGGTGGCTTCCTCCTCACGCTCGTGGATGGGCCAGTCTGGGAAGCTGGCTCTGGGCCATAAGGAAAGCCCACACGGCAGGGCAACGCTGTGATTATACCATCTAAGACTGAGCTCCAGTCACTGTCCAGCCTTTAGGGGATCCAGGTTCTTGCTGATGGAGGAGTTCAGGAAATACCACCCCAAATATGCCAGCTAACAGGCTGGTAACCTTCAAATGGAGGGCACTTGGGGAGCAGCCAATGCAGGAAGGGGCTTCCTCTGAGTTTCCCTTATCTGACTAAAGATAGACCTTCCAGGGGAAGTCACTGTCATCACTTCCCTCCCCAGGAATCTCATCCCCAGACACATGAACTTTGCTCAAGCCCAGACCTTGTCATAGACTCTCTTCTGCTCCTCTAAGGGCCCACTCATCTTTCTCAGAAATCCTTATCTCCCCTTGTAGATCTAGAAGTGTCTAACCTTTGGATCTCACTGATTTGGGGTATTCATTTTCTCTCCCGTGATGCTCTTATGCACCTAATACATTTGTAATAATAAATATATTTTTTTCTTGTCAGTCTACCTTGTCAGATAATTTCACACTCAAAGATCCAACTCATGGAGGGTAGCAGAAATGTTTTCCCTCCCCAACTTCTTTTTTTTTTCATTTTTCTTTTATTATTCATATGTGCATACAAGGCTTGGTTCATTTCTCCCCCCTGCCCCCACCCCCTCCCTCTCCCCCTCTCAATACCCAGCAGAAACTATTTTGCCCTTATCTCTAATTTTGTTGTAGAGAGAGTATAAGCAATAATAGGAAGGAACAAGGGTTTTTGCTGGTTGAGATAAGGATAGCTATACAGGGCATTGACTCACATTGATTTCCTGTGCGTGGGTGTTACCTTCTAGGTTTATTATTTTTGATCTAACCTTTTCTCTAGTACCTGTTCCCCTTTTCCTATTGGCCTCAGTTGCTTTAAGGTATCTGCTTTAGTTTCTCTGCGTTAAGGGCAACAAATGCTAGCTGGTTTTTTAGGTGCCTTACCTATCCTCACCCCTCCCTTGTGTGCTCTCACTTTTATCATGTGCTCAAAGTCCAATCCCCTTGTTGTGTTTGCCCTTGATCTAATGTCCACATATGACCTCCCCAACTTCTTGAATGCAATCAGTGAGAGATTCCAGGCCAGAAATACCCAGCTAAGTTGTTTGCAAATTCTTGACACTCCTCCACTCCAAATAACTCAGAGACAATAAACATTTGTCATTTTAAGCTACCAAGTTTGGGAAGTACCTTGTTATGCAGCCTCAAATGAGTTAGGAGGGAGATCATAAAGTTAAAGGAAGACAAGATTTCTGAAAGGAAGGAGTAGTGGCAATGCCCTAGGGTTTATCTTTTCAGTATGATGGGGGTTCAGTACAGACCTCGACTTTGACAGTGTGGAAGCCATTGGAGACTGTGCCAAGATATTTCAGGAAGTGATACAAAGGCCTGTTTGGCATGGGCTCAAGAGAGAGGAGACAGAGAAGCCTTGGAGACTGAGGTGTGGCCATTCCTTTCACAGGTGAGGGAAGTGGAATGATGGAACAGAAGCCAAGAGCTGTGGCCTAAGGGGGCTTTTAACACATTAGAGCTCACTTCCATTCTGACTTCAAGACACATGAGAGAGGGGAAAAGGGATGATGCAGGAGAGAGGGGGAAACTCCTGGAGTAATAATTTTCTTGTGTAGATAAGAGTAGATGGGCTTTGGGATGGAGTGGTTGGTTGAATGGGGGCAGGGAGGGTGACAGGAAGAAGAGAGATGTACAGGGCCAAGGGCACATGCTTGGATCAAGTGGATTTTCCTTCCTTCCTTCCTTCCTTCCCCTCTCCTTCCCTCCTTTCCTTCCTTCTCTTTCTTTCCAGTGAATTAAGAGGTGAGAGAACCAGCTGAGCATGAGAAGAGGGAGGAGGTTCTGGAGTTGAGGGGACAGAGGATGGTATGAAACAGAGGTGTACAATGGAGCAAGGCCACTCCACTTTTGAGGTTGTATGTTACAATGGGACATTTCAGCATGACAAATTATATTTCACATGACATTCAGCTTCTCTGGGTTCAGGCACAGAGCATGTGGGAAGCTGGATTCAGGTACTGTTAGCATTTAACCAGGGGCTTTTCAGTAAAGAAGAGAGGGGCCCAGGTGTGTGGGTGTGTGCTGAAGGGTGGCAGAGGAGCCCGGGTGTGAAGGGTGTGTGCTGTTGGACCATGGGGTCTAAGAGAAAGTTGAGCATGAGTAAGGTGGGGGGAAAGGGATGAGGTGACAGGTCATGGGTCCTTGTGGGACTCAAGAGGCACTAGGTTCAGGTAACTGTGATGGAACTAGACAGGTAGAGATTGGACTGAGACGAAGGAGGGGCCAGCACTCATGCTGACCATCTTAATGGAAGGTTGGGGTGGGGAAGAGGACAAGATCACTGGTGGGGGGCAGGCCAAGGAGCTGAGAGGCCAGGGACTTGGAAAGTTGTGTATGAGTCCACATGGGCCCAAGGTCACCAAGGATTATGGCAGGAGCACTGAGAATGACAGGGAACCAAAAGTCAAGACGCACAGGGTGAGAGGAATGCCCAGGTTGTGTAGGATCTGCAAGGGTGACAAAGGGTCCGTAATGATGCCATGGTCTGATGGCTGAAGTAACCCTATGAGGGTTGTGTGTGGAGGACTAGAAGGCAGGAAGGGGCAACTGGAACACAGAGGACAGCAACCATACCCTCAGGCCTGAGGTGAAGAGGTCAAAATGTCACCACTGGAGAGGACTGCAAGCAACAAGAGTGTCCTCATGAGAACTGATCTTAGCAAGAATGAGAGGTGCTGTGTAAAGAAACTGGGAGAACAGTGGCTTGTGCTGATGGCTGCACGCTTGAGAGGTTAGCAGAGGATGAGGCTTGTGGATTTGGGGAAGACTGCAAATGGGGCTCCTTCATGAATTTACAAGGCCTTACTGAGATGTGGTTCTGGGTGATGAGGGAAGACCAGGGTGCCCAGCTATTCCTGATCAGAGTCACCAACTCTGGAGGGATCAAGGCACAAAGTTGGTCTGGGGTCTCAGTGCCTACCCTGACATTTGGGAGTGGGAGGGAGACAGGAGGCTTTACAGGAGAGGGTGTGACCCATGGTGGTGGGTCTCCAGATGGGGTGTTTTGATGGTAAATCTGCTAAGAGGCTGTGGAGGAGCAAAGGGCCGTAGATGGGGATGAAGTATGTACACCTGTCCTCAAGGACAAAGAGAGAGAGCTCCATAAACATGCTGAAGTTGCCAGGTGCCAGAGGTTCATGCCTGTGATCCTAGCTACTTGGGAGGTTGAGATGGGGAGAATCAAGGTTTGAGGACAGCCTGGGCAAACAGTTCTCCACACTCCATCTCCAAAATAGCCAGAGCAAAATGGAGTTGGAGGTGTGGCTTAAGTGGGAGAGTGCCTGATTCGTAAGCATGAAGCCCTGAGTTCAGATCCCAGTCCCACCAGGAACAACAACAATAAAAACCCAACACGTGCTGAAGTTGGCTAACAATGGGCCTACTTCACAGACCAGAGAAAATGGGAGGGGTGAGGGGCATAAGAAGCAGGTCATTTTGCCCTCAGACCCCAGCGCAGAGAGATGGGAGGCACAGGCATCTCTGAGTGCAGTGCAGAGGTGGGCGCTGGACCACGGACAGCAGCTGCTGCAGGGTTGCATTGCAGATCAGCTGAGCTCCCAGAATCTGTGTTTGCAGGAGAGCAAGGGCAGGTCAGCTGCCCACATCCTGTCACTCACGGAGAACTTGAGTGAGTCTCTGCTCAGGACACTAGACACTAGAGAGAGAGACAGAGAGAGAGAGAGAGAGAAATAATGGGTGCCAAGTGACAACAGATCCTGAGCAAGACCCCTTTCCTAGGCTGCCTTCAATCTTGCTCCAGCTTGTCCCTCACGAAGGACATCAGGAGAGGCCTTTGGGAGAAACTGAGCTGTCACGTATTGAAAAATGGAGCCATCTCCTGCCTGGTCGGTCTAGAACCCACAGCCCTGGGTTACATGCCGAGCACCAGCACTCCTCTTGCAGACAGACTGCCAAGAATCTACAGAAGTTTCCAGAAAGTTCTGAGGAAGGACTGAGTCAACAAAAGGAAGAACAAAAGACACAACATGCACACAGAGGAAACATGCTAAAAAGAAACATTCAGGTGAACAAAACATGTAGTAGCATATTTTTTTTCTGGCACTGGGATTTGAACTCAGGGCCTACACCTTGAACCACTATACCAGCCCTTTTTTGTGATGGGCTTTTTCAAGATAGGGTCTTGAGAACATTTGCCCAGGCTGGCTTTGAACCACGATCCTCCTGACTTCTACCTCCTGAGTAGCAAGGATCACAGGTGTGAGTCACCAGTGCCTAGCCCCATCAATTGTAAACATTGGAATAGAAGAATTGGAATGTAACCATGAGGACTTGTCTCATAAAGTAGAAATAAAGAAACATAGGTGATGAACAACAGAAAAAAAGATGACAAAGTTAGAGGGCCCATTGGGAAGGTCCAACATGGTGACAGTGTCAGAAAGAGAAAACAGCCAGCTCAAGCAAAAAGCTAGTTGAGACCCCATCTTAACAAACAAGCTGGGTGTGGTGGTATCATGTCTATAATCCCAGCTACTTGGGAAGCCATAGGTAGGATTGTGGTCTGAGGCTGGTCCCTGGCAAAACCCAGAGAACCTATTAAAAAAACTAACTAAAGCAAAAAAAAAAGGTCGGGCCATGGCTCAATTGGTAGAGTGCCTTGAGAGCTCTGAGTTCAAACCCCAGTACCACCATGAAAGAAAAAAAAAAGATCAGTCCTGTGGGAGTGAGTGCTTGTCCCATTGTGAGCTGGGGGAGGGGAGAGTCTCCTGGGCTTGTGCAGCACAAGGGAGGGGGTCCCTTTTTTCTTGTGCTCACAGCCATGTTGGCAGCAGCCAGGAGGGCATGGGTTGCACAGAGAGGGATGACAGAGGGTGGCGAACTGGACAGAGTGCTGGGCCCCACTAATGACCCTGGATGGGTTCACAGAAGCGGCTAGTTTGGATTGACCTCCTGCATCAGGCTAACAAGACCAAATCACTCATGCCAAAGTCCCATACCACCAGCCCAAACTAAGTTCTCTGAGCTGAGGAATCAGGGTAGAGAAAGGAAGGAAATCCCCGAACAGAGCCAAGTTGGCTGGCACGATGAGGCTGTCCTCGGCTTCCACCTTCACAAGGAAAGTAACTTGGAGATAATCTGTCTGCATTTTGTTCCTTGTCTCTATCCTCTTTGGTCTTTTCCTGTTTGCCTACCTGCCTGGGTTGCAGGGCTGAGCTCTGACCCTCTTCTTGTTATAAGGACTGCCTGGTTCACGAACCCTTCTTTGTTCAAATGAATTCTATTAAGTGTGTTTTGTCTAAAGTTTTTCTTTCCCTGGGGTACAGATGTGGGGGGTGGATGATCATCACTGGCTCAGAGGCTTGGCTCCTACAGTTGGACTACATTGGTCTAGCTGCAGACTGGGTGCAGGGAGAGGGTGAGGGGTGGGTCTGGCAGGCAGGACTCCTCTGGAGTGAGAGGTGTACCAACAGCATTCAATTAAATTCTGGCTTTTTCTTTGCAGGAAATGCAGTGTTCAGAGGTCAGGGAGGAGCTCCTGGGAGCTAGGCCTGGGGGACACAGTTAACCCACCTCGGGTCCTGTGACTCAGGTAGGTGCATTTAGGCCTGGGGCCTAGGCTGAGATGGGCGCTCAGGGTCCTGTCTGTGTAGTACGCATGGATCCTTAGGGTCCTGAGATGTGAGGAGGAGACCATGAAGTGAGTAGAATCCATTCTTGGGCTCTGATTCTCTCTCTCTTTCTTCCCCTCCTCACCCTCCCTCCCCTTCCTTTTCCTCTCCCAACAAGCTCCTTCTCCAGCAATCCTACTCCTGGTCCAACCTGGCCCTGTTTCCAGACTCTCGATTTCCGCACATGTCCCCTGAGCTGGTGGCTCTTTTCCTTCTGTGTCTACCCTCTGTCCTTTAGATCGCAGGGTGAGTGGGAGGCCTGAGACAGTGGCTTTAGGCAGTCCCTGGACTTGGGCATTTCCAGAGTGGGAGAGACTTTGTGGCTGTGCAGGTGATGTGACTGAGGTGGCCTGTAAGAGGAGGCCAGGTGGACAGACTCAGTGAAGGTTCCACTTGGACAGCCCTGTCAGTTACAATTTTCCCACTGGTTTCCTGGTGATTTCCCCAGGGATCCTCCATCCTCAGGCAGAAACAGTTCCCTGCTCTGTTAGTTCCTAGCTCAATCCACATCACTCACCAGAGGAGCAGAGCTGACAGCCCAAGGCTCTTGATGACAAGGAGTCCACTGAACACGGGGACCAGGGCAGTCAGTAGAGGCTGCAGGGCCAGAGAGAAGGGTAGAGTTCTGCAGTCTGGAGGCAGAGGGACAAGAAGGGGAGAAGACAGGGCTAGTGGCAATCCCTGGCACCAGGCATGTGTGGCTTGGGTTCCACCCTGAACTCACTTGGCAGGTGGAGCCCTAGAGGCCTCTCCAGTCTGGGGCACAGGGCTCTGTGACTGTGAGGAGATCAGGCTGTGGAGAGACCAGGTCGTCCATGTGGAAGCCGAGGCTGCTGGGCAAGACAAAGGACATTGACTAGTGGGCAGGACAGTCCTCTTCTCCCACCAGCAGGAAAGACTGAGCACAGAACCTGGTGATCCAGAGGGGAAAAGCAGTTTGTTGCTGGGGCTGGGGACTGGGCCATGATCTCCCTGGCTTACGATCAGACAGGGCTGTGGGTGCCTGGGTCTATCAGGTGCTAGTGTAGGTGCATCTGAGCCAGGAGCACTGGAATAACAGTCAGGAGGCCGGGCCTCCCACCTAATGTTTCCACCATTTGTGGAAACAGTCACAGAGCACAGGCCCTTTCACCTCTGCCTGCCACCAGCTTTCTTACACCTCTGGGCTGTCTGGGGACGGTGGCCTAGGTGGGGATTCAGAAGGGCCATTTTCACACCCTGACCCCCCTGGCTCTGTTGCACAGGCCTGGGTACCCTGGAGCTTCCACAATCAGGAAGAGCTTTTCATGGCCCCTCTGGATTTTGAGATTTTTTTAGCTTCCTGTCCACCACCCCACCCCTACCTCCCAACTTCCCAGTAAGGCCCCAGATCTATCTGTGCTTGTAGCCCTTGGTAGAGGCTGCAGGAAGGTTGCCTCTGGCAAAGAGGTGGGAACTATGGAGAATAAAAAGACATGGCTATTGCAGGTGCGTGGGGGGCAGAGGGAAAGAAAGTGGAGTCAGCGCTAAGGGTGTGAGAGCAAGTGGGGACTCTCAGTGTCCTCAACTAGGTCTATATACTATGTGGGGTCCATGAGGGAGGAACCTCCCCCAAAAGCTGGGGGAAGGGCTGGGAGGGGCCTGGAGAGGAGGGTGCCTGGCCCTGGACACCCACAGCCAGGGACTGCCCTGAAGGTCTTCCCTGGAGACAGCTCCAGGCCAATGGACATGTGGACATCATCCTGTCCCATGGGGGCACTGTCCCACCTAGGACACCTACAGTGCTGGCCAGGGGCAACCCATGTGTCTACCTGGAGGAGATATTTGGAGCACTCTGGAACTGTAGACCTGTGTTATTGAGTGTTATTGATCTATGGGCTGTGCTGGTACAAGTTGTCTGTGACTCACACATGAGGTAGGTATAAAAATTGGGAGGAGGAATTTGAGTCTTTTATGCAAATTTGATATTCCCTCAAGAGCTAAGCACGTGATTAATAAACTTGTCTTATTGACCAGGGTGTAGACCAGCTTTGGGTGTTGTTTCACTGACAAGGAGAGTTAGATATGGAGCCAGTTGTGTGCTGGTAACAAACAGTACACACGATACTGCATGTGATACTGTAAGGGAAGTTGATAGCTATCTCTCCAAAGCATGTAAATGTCTGAAAAAAATGCATCTATTCTTTTTTGGGAGGCTGAGATGGGGAGGATCACAATTTGACAGAAGTTCATGAGAAGACCCCACCTCCTTCCTTCCTTCCTTCCTTCCTCCCTTCTTTCCTTCCTCCCCATCTCATCTCTTTCTCTCTCTCTCTCCTTTCTCTTTCTTTCTCTCTCTTTCTCCCCTCCCCCTCTAGCTTTCTTAAGTACTGGAGACTGTCCAGGGCCTCACAAGCTCTACACTTGAGCCAAGCTTGTTTTTTTCAGATAGAGTATCACACTGCTACCTGAGACAGCCTTGGACCTCGATCCTCCTACCTCTGCCTCCCAAGTAGCTGGGATTTCAGGCATGAACCACCATGCCCAGCTTGTTTCTGCCATAGGGTCTCCCTAACTTTTGATTAGGCTGGCCTACATCTTTGATCTAGCTCCACCTCCTAAGTAGTTGGGATTCAAATTGTATACTACTAACATTTGGCCTACCACTTCAGTCTTAATCAAATCTTTTTTTTTAGTGGTGTTAAAGTATAACACCGTTAGCTAATTTTGAATAGTGATTGGTTAATTAGAATTCCAACAAACAGTAAAACAAAAGTCATTGAACTTTGTGTCAAGAAAAGACACATCTTTGAAAGTGGTGTAGAGTTGCTTCCAAAGACAATTTTCATTCTGAAATTATTTTAAGAGTTTATATGAGTTTTATTTGAAAATAGAATCCCTCATTGTGATAGTGGAATAATGGATCCCAAAATGTCCACACCTTAATCCTAGGAACCTGTGACTATGCCCCCTCATGTGGCAAAAGGGACTTTTCAGATGTGATTAACATTAATAACCTTGACTTAGAAATATTATCTTGGCTTATCTGGGTGAACTCAGTGGAATCACAGGAAACTCAAAAGCAGAGAATGTTTCCTAGTTATGGCTAGAGACTGATGAAACATGAGAGGGACCTCAGTTATGGTCGATGGCTTGGGTGAGGGAGGAAAGGGGCCATGGACCATGGAACATGGTGGCCTCTAGAAGCTGGGACAGCCTTTGGTTTACAACCACCAACCACCCCCTGCAGAATACTGAATTCTGACAAGGACCTGAATATGCAGGAAAGAGACTTTCCCCTAGAGCCTCCAGCAAGCAATACGCCTGCCCACACCTTGTTCTGAAAACAGCAAGACCCTCTGGCTTCTGCTCTACAGAGTATAAGACAATTTATTTGTGTCATTTTAAGCCACTGGATTTATGATAATTCGTAATGGCAGCAATAAAAAACTACCATACTTCTATAGTGTGAATTTTGTATTTATAATTAGTGGGGAAGTATTAATCCCAGTGAGTTATTTGTTGAGCTATACAGGCTAATGAAGCAATGACACCATAAAAAAGTAGCATTTACATATAAAATTCACAAACACAAGGTTAAAACAAGCTACTTCTTTGATTAAAAACAGAGAAGAGGGCTGGATGTGTGGCTCAAGCAGTACGCTGCCTGCCTAGCAAGTACAAAGCCCTGAGTTCAAACCCCAGTACTGCCAAAAAACCAAAACAGAAACAAAAAACAAAAATGAAACAAACAAACAAATAAAAAGAAGAGCTTTGGGTTAGAAGGTTCTGAAAAGTCACAAGTATTTTACACATAATCTCTCATGTGCTGAGGGCTTCCTGTGAAGTAATATTTCATATTGCAAGGATGAACAAATCCATTTACAGGGCAAAGCACTTGCTTAGCATTCAAGAGACCCTGGGTTTGATCCCATCACCAAAAATAAAATAAATAAAACTCCACCCACAATTGCCAAAACATTCTTGGAAAACTACAACAGAAATTGCTTCATAATATTGGGTTAATAAATAAATATTGGGCAAAGAAGGGAGCTGAAATATCATTTCCAGTGACGAGCTAGGGGGACAAACTTAGGAATTAGCTAATGATGCTGAAGACTACCTAGTAAAACAAATACCGTTAGCAAAGTACTTTTCGTGGCACCTTGAAGGATGCAAGGATGCACAGATGCTGCTAGCACCGCTGTTCTTCTGCTCTGTGCAATTTGAACGCAATGATATGAATGCATTCTTGTATATCTTTCAACTTCAGTGCCAGAGCCACAACTAGCTCTGAACTGCATACAGCTATGCAGAATTTATCATGGAAATGTGGGTAGGGGTCAAATGTTATGCAGGAGTGCCTGATGGTCACAGGTACTAAGACAGACAAATCTGGAGTGATCGTCCAGATGCAGAAGTCTCAGTGAGGTCCTAAGTCAATGTATTGCTTCTTTCATCAGGAAAGTCCTGTTGTGAAAAAAACATCAGCTGTACCCAACAGTGTGGCCATTGATGTGGTTGAAATTGTGGATTGTATCAGGTGAATGTGTTAAAGTTGGAGTCATCCTCTTCCTTATGGGGTAATATGGGTGGTCCAAAGGTACCTGTTATTGCATGCC
This sequence comes from Castor canadensis, assembly GCF_047511655.1. Taxonomy (NCBI): domain Eukaryota; kingdom Metazoa; phylum Chordata; class Mammalia; order Rodentia; family Castoridae; genus Castor; species Castor canadensis. The sequence goes on along the minus strand of NW_027395467.1, from coordinate 6,536 downwards.
GAGTCGCAAGGGGAGAAGTTCTGTTGCAAACATCTGAGCAATGGAAAAATCTCCTACTGTCTCTGTAGAGAAGTAACCAGTTCAGTCCTAATGTTTTTTAGACTTGTGAATTGCACAATCACATTTGTTTACATTGTAGCTTTGATTTTAAGATTTCCATGCAAGGAAGAAATGCAACATGTTTTTTAATGGTGAATAAATTCTTAGCGTATAAGTAAAAGTTAAAAGTTTGGAAGAAGAGTTTCAATGCGTTCTTATGACATGGTCTTAATTAAGTGACAATTATCGGCAAAATAGGTGTTGGTCTTGGTATTACATATCTGTAGAAGTATTTTTATAATCCTTAATAATTTGATAGGATGTTCTAAAATTTGTTTTCTTTCAAAATATGAGGAATGATCATGAAGGCTCCATGCTCTTTCCAAAAAGAAAGGGCTACAAGACTAATGGTTACGCTCTTAAGAATCAGATTTTGGCAAAACTTTGACCCCTCCACACCTCCAGCCTGTGCAGAGAATCTCCATTTTCCTACTAAAGTCGAGGACAAGAAGTATGGAAAAGGACAACCATTGCCCGGGCCTGCTGAGCTGGTGTGAAGAGAACCAGCAAGTCTTTCCAAGGGCTCTTATTTCTAGTCATGTACTTGGCTAGAGTCTTCCCTCAGGTAAGAGTAGAGAATACACTGGAACTTATAGGCAAGGGAATAAGTTTCTAAATTGAACTCTAGTGGCTCAGCAACTAGGAGAAATGATTCACAAATGGCACTACATGAAAATTAAAAGCTTCTGTACACAAAATATATGGCACTAAATTGGAGAGGCTGACAAGAGAATGGGAGAAGATCTTTGCCAGCTATACATCTGACAATGAATTAATAACCAGGGAGTTGAAAAAACTTAACTTCCCCCTAAAACCAATGAACCAATGAAGGAATGGGCAAATGAACTGGACAAAGCTTTTCAAATGAGAAGTCCAAATGGCTAAAAAACACATGAAGAAATGCTCACCATCCCTGGCAATAAAGGAACTGCAAATCAAAACCATGTAAACATTCCACCTCACTCTTGTTAGCATAGCTACCATCAAAAATACAAACCACAAGAAACCTTGTTGAGGATGTGGGGAAAAGGAACCTTATACATTGTTAGTTGGAATATCAATTAGTACAACGACTGTGGAAAACAGTGTGGAGGCTCTTCAGAAAACTACATAGATCTTCCACATGGTGCAGGAATACCTCTCCTAGGGATCTACCTAAGGTGTGTAAGTCGGTTTACAAATAAGACACCTGCACACCCGTGTACATTGCAACATTAGTGCAGCGTTATGCTCAATAACCAGGCTGTGGAAACAATCCAGGTATGTCACAACTTACTAATTGATTAAGAAAAAGGAGAATGTATATACAATGGAATTTTGTTCCCAAATAAAGAAGAATGAAATCTTGTCATTTGCAGATAAATGGCTGGAACTGGAGAACATCATCTTAAGTGCAATTCATCAGGTTCAAAAGCCAAAGGTCTCATGTTTTCTCTCAGAAGTGGAATACAGGCCCAGTTCAAATACAAGCAATATTATACATTCACACAAATATACAGAACATGTATCCAAAAGTGGGACTGCAGAGGAGACAAGGGAGGAATACAAGAAGGAATGAAAGAGCAATTAATAATGAAATATAGCACATCTGTTTCAGAACAAAATACAACAAAACACACTGAAAACTGTTACACAAACAAAGCAGGATGGGGGGAAGAGGCGAAGAAGTGCATTGCAGGGGGTCACACTGACTGAAGACAATGCACGCACAGGTATAATAACAAGTAACAATTTCAATGAACAACAAAGAGACTTAAACAAGGAGGGCAAGAGTGAAAAACAGGTCACACTGAGGGGAGGGTGCTAACCAAGGGGGAGTGTAAGAGAAGGAAGTTAAGAAGGTGAGTATGGTTGATGTACTTTGTATACAAGAATGACTTTTGTGTATATATTTATTTTATTCATGTATTTTTTTTTAATGGTCTGGGGTTTGAACTCAGGGCCTCCTGCTTGCTAGGCAGGCACCTTTCTTGCTGGAGCCTCTCCTTCAGCCCAAATTAGAATATTTAAACCTGGTGAAATCACCATGCAAACAGGACTAAGGTAGAAAGGAGAGAAATAGAGGGGATGAATGAATTCCAGCTGTAATACATATGAACAGACAACTGTGACAAGGAAACTACTCTGTAGCTATCTTCTACAAACAAAAACATCTTTTTACAGAAATGAAGGACAGGAAGGCAAAAACAGTTGGAATGACTGGAGGTTCAGCCACAACATGGATTCCCTGCAGCTTCTGGTCCCACAGAGTGGGAGCCGGTGGGATGAGGGCCCTGAGGTTTCCTAGGTGACCTGTCCTCCCTCTGACCTCCTCTGCAGAGTACATTTGCAGGAACCCAAATTTGAAAGGTGAAAGAAAATCCTTTTACAAACATATGCTTCTGTTTACTTACCTATTGCCCTAGAATCGGAATTTATATATTGCTCCTAGTGTTTTCCTCTTCTCACCTTTTCTCCAATGGACATAAATTTTAAAACATCTAATATGTACTATCTTTCAGCAGTAATAGAGCTCAATGCTAAAATACAATTGACAGCAAGGCATGGAAGAAAATATTTCTTATAAAAGTAATAAAACTTATTATATTAAAAACACAAACCATGCACATAAATGAAGAAGAGAGTAAATATCTGAATACAAAAACGGAAAGCTGCAGGAGTGATGGTATATGCCTGTAATCTCAGAATTTGGGAGGCCAAAGAAGGAGGATTCGAGTTTGAGGCCAGCTGGGCTACATAGTGAGACCCTGTTTGTAAAAAGAGGGAAGGACATTGGGAGGAAGAGAGAGACAGAGAGAGAGAGAGAGAGTGTGTGTGTGTATAAAAGAGGGAGAGAGAGAAAGAGAAGGTGAGAGAGAGATGGAGAGAAAGAGATAAAAGAGTGAGAAAAAGAGAAAAAGAAGGAAAGAGAAAGAGAGAGAGTCAGAGGGAAAGAAGGAAGGAGAAGAAAGAAAAGAAAAAGGAAAAACGTATATAGACAACGGAGCCCTGCCCTTCTGAAGCCTCCATTCTCCTAAAATAGCTCCCTGGCCTCTCTCCCTGGTGTCCAGCAGGCAGTGCAAACTGGAATCTGGATTTCCTCCCTGCCTGAGCAGCGCCATCCTCCTGCTGCTACAGCACATGGACGTCCTGCCCGAGTCCCTGTTCTAAGTCCCCGTTGTGAGGAGGTGTGGTGAGGCACACAGCCATGCAACTGCCATCTGGGCAGTGTTGACAGTCGCCAGGAACTGACCGGCACCGCCTTGCACACGGCACGATGGGTGATATGGGCTCAATGAAAAAATTCAATGGCTGATAAACACGTAGAAGTTTACGCTTTACTGATGATGACAGCCAGGGAACAATGTTCTGATTTTTAATTTGCAATTTTAAGTGATCATTTCCGTTTTTGGTGAAGGTCAAGGTTCTCCATGGTGGGTGGTGGAAGTGCAAATTGGGGCAAGTTTAGTGGAAGACTGTTTCTTAGAAGGACGAAGAATCTTAAAAACCCTGCAGAAAGTTTTTCTTGCAAGAGTTCCGCTGGCGGTGTTTATTCTATTTATTTGAAGTTGTCTACATTCAAACTACAACTGACCCCAAGAACGTCAACAGCCTGCCTGGCCTTTTTAGTAGAGATGCAGGCTCTGGCTGAGGACCTCATGAAACGAGGGAGCAGGCAAGGTAAGGAAATCCCTCCTAGTTGGGACGCTGCCTTCCTGAGCACAGCTTAGGGGAGCTCCTGGAGGCCATGAGAGCCCAGCGTCATTTCAAATCCTGGAGCCTTGGGCCCTCTGCTGTCCCTGTGGTCTCAGGACAGCTGCGCCCTCTGCTGGATGAATGTGGTCCTGCGGCCGGTGGGCAGAGGAGAGCCCAGCTCCCCAGCCTTCAGAGAGGCTGCCTCCCACCCCAGCCTAGACTCCATGGCTATTGTCTCTCCACCTCCCTCCTCTCTCTTCTGCTGCCATCTTCCCTTTTCACGTCTCTTTCTAGTTTTCAGATCTGTCCAACCTGCTCCAAACACACGCTTCAATTCCTTTCCTCTTTCTTTGCATGAGGCTTGCATTGTTTCATGTGACTAAAACTTGCTTATTTATTTGTTAATTTATTTATTCATTCTCTTTTTGTTGTTGTTTATTTAAGACAGGACCTATGTGTAGCCCAGGGTGGCCTCAAGTTACAATCCTCCTGCCTCAGCCTCTCCAACGCTGGATTCTCAGGCATGAGCCACCTTGTCTGGCTTGTTACTAACACTTTAATTCTGGTCTTGTATGATTAGTGTGCTTAGATTTTAAGTGTTTTGGATTATTGGGGTAGATTATTTTCTCAACAAAGGTATTTTCTGTGTGTTATGAAAGTACTTACATCATAAGAGCTTAGACTCTGATTGACAGATCTATGGTAGAGACAGTTAGAAGGGATAGAGATCTTTGACAGTTCAGCTCACAAATGAAGTCCGCAGGTCAGAGCGGCAACCAGGTGTCTGTGTTCACGTTCCCTTCTGCCTACTGCAAGCTTTGTTGAACAGGGGCCACAGGCATCGTGTCTCTCCTTCTACGTCCACGGCTTTGCTATAAAATATAGGATATTCAGTTAACAAAAAATTCACACAACCCATTAAAAACATATATGCATACATCTTTCTCTTTCATTCTCTCTCTCTCTGTCTCTCTCTCTCTATATATACATGTGTGTGTGTATTTCAAATACTCCATTTTCTGTGTGAAATTGAAATTTAAATGGATGCCCTTTGTTTATATTTAATAAATCTGGAAATCTTAGATGCTAACTCAAATTTTTACTTTTATATATATTTATCTTTGTCTTTGAGGAGTATATTACAGTACATAGCTTGAAAAGTTTGGGAGAAACTGAAGATGAGCACCTAGAAGAGACAGCACTTTCTAGGAGAGAAATGATCACCATGGTCAAGGTGGGGTAGGAGGACAAGCTGAGACCTCCCTGAAGCCTGATGGACTCAAAATGTAGGAACAAAAGACAGAGTGGCTTCAAACTCAAATGATGGAGTTTTTCTGTCAGCCTGAGCATGGGCTTGGTGTGCACATCTGTAATCCCAGCACTTCGGGCTGAGCAGGACGATCATGCGTTCAAGGCCAGCCTAGGAATATAGTGAGACCCTATCTTAAGAAAAGGAACAATGTCCTCCAAATGAGGTTTCCCATGTCACTGAAGGAAGAATTGATAGTGGGCTTTTGGTGGTAGTGTGGTTTGAACTCTGGAGCTTATGCCTGGTAAGCCCTGGCCACGCCTCCTTTTTTTTATTGCTTTAGTTATTTTAGTTATTGCCTTGGTTGGGGCTTGTTTGACTGCAATCCTCCTATTCCAATTCAAGTGTCTGGATTACAGGTTGGCCCACCACATGCTGCTGTGAGTTAAGTTTTTAAAGATGATGTCTCCACCTTATTTTCAACTTGCTGTCACTTGAGTGATTTTCCATGGGTCATATAATTGAAAACAATCAGAAACCGTCATAGTTTCACCTTCATTTTCCTCCTCACCTTTTCCTTCCTTTGTTCTTCTTTATTTCCTCTCCACTCTCACTTTCCTGTTCTGAACATTCACAATGCATGGAGGAATGATAGACAGATAAAATGATACAGGATTTTTGGCAAAATTATTGAAACTTTGATGACAGTTAAATTTTGTTGCAGGAATGTGATTTGGAAGTCAGCACTGATGGTTCAGTTCAGCTTTATTCTTTTGTGGGTTTCTTCCTCATTGGTTTTGGCCTCTTCATGCTTCATTTCCCTAAAAACTTTATTCACTCAGCACACACTTTTGTGCGGATGGCCGAGCTGATCTCTTCAATCTGCTTTACTGTAGGTTCTTCTTATGGTTCTAGATTTTTGATAGCATGTATCTTCTGGCTTTGGCAGTACTGGGATTTGAACTCAGTTTTTACCCTTGCTGGGCAGGCACTCTGCAGCTTGAGGCAGCCTGACAGTAAGTCTCTGAGTAGAAGTTTGAAACTGGGTCTCCAGAGAGATATCATTAAGTTTGCAACACTTTTTAAAAGTTTTGTTTATACTTTCAACCACTTCTTTCTAAAGATTTAAATTTTAGTAACAAGTAAGCAGGAGATGGGTTTGACAGAGCCATGTTCAGTGTAGACATGGAGGGAAAGATGAGGTTTTTCTTCAAATAAAGCTCAGCAGGACTGAGGATGTGGGTCAGTGGACAGTGCTGGCCCCGCAGGCAGGCCCTGGGATCAATCCGCAGCACAAAAAACAAAAAGCAACCAAAAAAATGCAGAACAGAAACAAGGCCTGCAGCCTTCTCCTGATTGTCCCTGTGCAAGTGTGGCTCTCAGGGTGTTCCCGCCCCCATCTCTCCTGAGGTCTTCTTTCCTGAATGCTTAGGTGGGAGATGAAGACCTGTCAGGGGCAGGGTGCTCAGGGATTCATTTCTTTATTAGCTTCACTCATTGCAATTGCTCTGCC
>NW_027395466.1:0-29926 GCF_047511655.1 Castor canadensis | reverse complement strand
CTTAACTCTGTGGGCTTATTTCAGAGTCTTCTATTCCTTTGGTCTAGATGCTGGTTTTTGTGCTATCATCATTCTGTTTTGTTATTGTGAGTCTGTAGCATAATTTGAAGATACTGTGATACTTCTAATGTTGCTATTTTCACTCCATATTTCCTTGGCTATTTGAGTCCTTTGTGCTTCCATATGAACTTTAGGGTTGATTTTCTTTTAACCTGAGGAAGAATGTCATTGGGATTTTTATGGTTATTGCATTGAACATATAGATTACTTTGGTAGAACATCCATTTCTACATATTGATTGTGCTGATCCATGACAGTGGACATCTTCTTTAACATATGTCTTCTTTAATTTTTCTTCAGTGTATTATAGTCATTTTGTAGTCATCCTTCCCCTCTATAGTTAAATTTATTCCTAGATATTTAGTTTTATAGATGCTCATGTGAATGGGATTGTTTTCTTGATTTCTTCCATTGCTTATTGATTGACTATGGAAGAGCTATAGGTTTTATATATTGTTTTTATCCTGCTGTTTTGTTCAAAGTGACTTATGTATAACATCATTTTATCTGCACATAAAGATCATCTGATTTCTTACTTCCTATTTGAATACCTATTATTTCTTTTTGTATTCTTATTTCTATGCCTAAGAATTCTTGTATTCTAATGATTAAAGGTAAGGATAGTGTTCAGCTCTGTTCTTATTCATGACTTTAGAAAAAATGGTTTTAATACACTTATTTAGTACAGTGTTGGCTATTGGTGAGTCATACATACCCTATGGTATAAGGTAAAATCATATTAATTCCTAGTGTTTTCAGAACTTTTGTCATGTAAGGGTATTGAGTTCTATCAAAGGCTTTTTCTGAAGTTACTGATATGATAATATGTTTTGTTGTATGACTGTGTTTGATATTTATTGGTTTGCATATGTTGAAACATCCTTGAATCCCTGGAACAAACCAATTCAATCATGGTATGTGCTATTTTTTGCTGGATTTGGATTACTCATAATTTTGTGATGAGATAGTGCTTGGGGTTGAACTCAGGGCTTCATTCTGCCAGGAATTTGAATGACTCCTTCAGCCCTTAATAATTAGAGTATTAGAATTTTCATTATGAGTTTACAAATATGTATTGAGCATTGAAGAAACTGTGAAATGGAAACCTACTTTATGTGTGTTGGGTGTAATGCAGTCAGTAAAGTGGTTTACTTCATCCTTTCCATGCTGTGGTTGAAGAGGTACCTCAAGTGACAGGAGCTGAATGTCAAGGGAAGGTGGCAACCCAGAGCACTGGGAATGACCTTATGTTCAGCCAAATATGAAATAACAGAGATGCAAAACCTGCTTCTCAGTTTGCATTTGACAGTCTTAAGACTGATGCTAAAAAAGTAGGTCATAGAATTGAAGTCCAATTGTTTGTTATTCATTGGCCTATTAAATAGTTGTTCTTTTAACAAGATTGGTGGGAATTCAATTCACCAGAGAATGTAACTATTACAATCATTTATCACCACCTACTGAGTACTTATTCCATATCATCCAATGTTCCTCTTGATTTCTGTGGAATGTTCTATAGTAGGGTAAAAATGTCATTCAGCAAGTCTAAGGAGGTAGGAATATAGCTCAGTGATAGAGAAGCTGCCTAATATGTGCCCAGACTGGATCTCTAGCACCATAAATAGAACAATAAACTAAAAGTCTTCTGGCTCTCACTGGCAGAACTTGAGCTGGAGTATTAATTTAGGCATGCAAAATACTGTCCTGAAAGGGAAAAGCTTTAAGTAACTGCTTACAACAGACCTTTATATTTTTTTAAAAGATTTCTTATAGTCTGGCATGGTTGTACATGCTTGTAATGCCAACACTCAGCAGAAACAAGCTGGAAAATACTGCATTGACATCAGATGAACTGCATATGGAGGACCATGTCTCAGAAAAAAAGTACACAGTATGAAATACATATAGTAAAAATATCAGAAGAGATTTATATATTTTCTTTAGAAATAGTTATTTTTCAGATGAGGGATCTCACAAACTATTTGTCATGACTGGGCTTAAACCATAATCAACCAGATCTCAGCATAGTAAGTAGCTAGGATCATATGTGTGAGCCACCATTGTCTGACCTCCATGTTGTTTTTTTATAGTTATATTCCTTGTGATGATATATTTAAGCAGTAGAGATACTACTATACTTGCCCTTAACTATATATGTTGGCTTGTTTGTTTCATTTCAGGTTACATATTCAGTATTTCTCCATGATGCTGTGGTAATTGCAGTTCATTCATGTTCATTGTCAGATAGCATTGTAGCCTTACATGTTTGTATGTTATATATGTGTGTGTATACTTACTATTTATGGGATGTGAACAAAGATTTATATTCAATATTGTATATGTATATGTTAAGTATTAAATATACATATAATATACCTATTCAGTGTGTTTATATTTTGAACACTATGTATGTATAATAATAAGTAGTGTTTTATATATATCTGCATATAACATTTAATATTATATGTCCTCCTGGATGGGTATTTTCTTTGTCTTATTGGGTATTACTACAGGGCCTCATGCTTGCTAGGCACACTCTGTCCTGCATAAGCTATGCCTCCAGCCATTTAGATGTCATTTTCTGTGCTTGATATTTGGGTCATGCCTACTTTACACTTATGTCTATTACTGCTACCAAAACATTGATGTATGTTTCTTTGTAATTCTATAGCTTCATGTCACTCAAGAGTATATAAGTTGGCTAGAATCATTGCTCAAGTAGAACATGTATAGCAAGCAGGAGGCCCTGAGATCACACACTGGTAGGCGATATATGAGTGTGGAATTTGTACTTCTTCTACTTATATATTTGATGCAGTAATGTAATCAAAGAAATGCCATATTTACAAATTTATATATACCTACAAACTACCTCAAATGCTGTATGTACTGTACACACTGCATAAGTATGAACTATGGAAAATTACACACAAAGCTCATGAAAAATAATATATTTACATGTTTACAGTAGCATTATTTGTTATAGCAAATATATAAATATTCAAAATGTGTGAATGACAAATAGAACGTGAATGGAATGGAATTACACAGTACCAGTTTTTCATAAAAATAATATTTAAAATAATAGTATATTCAAAGATTATTGTCTTTTAACTCCCTCCTTTAGCATGAAGAAATAGATAATGTAAAATATTGAAGAGTTGTTACTATGAAATGAAAGACTGTTTCTTAGAAAGATTCATGGAGGTCTTCAAAATTGGTGGAGTTCATGTTGCCAACTTGGGATTAATTTATCTTCCAGCTTGTACTTTGTTTTTCTGTTTATTTTTTGAGACAAGGTCTGGTTATGCAGTACTGGTTGGTATTAAACTCCAGATAGTCCTTCCTTAACCTCTCTTAGTGCTGGAATCAGATGGTTGTGTTACCATACCTGGTGAAAAACTTATGTGAAAAAATTGTCATCAGAAACAACCTAAATAATAATGGAAAATGTGTGGGTAAAAGAAAAAAAAAACACTCCTCCTGTGCCAGCCACATCCTGTTGTGCCATTGTTGGTGGAGTAGACTCTTTGACTCAGCAGTGTAAAACTGGACAAGGGAGGATCATTGGCAAGTACTTACAGGTCCAACAGAAGTGATGGGTAGAGATGAGAAATCAGTCCTGACCTTTATCTATGGTGTTGCTTTAGCTATTTGAGTTCATGTTCCCTGAAGCCGATTCTTATTTAATTGAACTATTGGAACAATAAGGATAAAATTCATATTATCATATTTTGTCAACTTAAATAAAGCAGTATGTGAATTACAGGAGTTAGTAAGGGTTGAAACAGGAAAAGTTAAATTTACACTCTCATTTGAACTTTACAGATGCCACCAAATAATGGTGTGTGTCTGGTATATTAGCTTATAAATGATTCTTGGGGAAAATAAATTTCCAGGGTTTTACTTCAGTCATAGAAGGAACAACTACTTTCAGTTTTTGTAATCCTTTGCTTTTCAAAAGCAGGATTGTTGTCCCCTCTCACACTCCCCTGGATGGCTACCTCCATAATGTGTGCTTTTCCTGACGTACATTCTCCATGAAGTTTTCAAAATTGCCTATTTCATCTCTCCTTTTTGTTTTTTGAGTATGTGTACTGGGGATAGTATTTATGTTAACTATATCAAACCATTTTCAAGAAGAGATAGTTGGATTTGCAGGACACAGCAATCCATGTGACAATCTCAAAGTAGTGGAGATCATGAGTAAACGTTGGATTCTGAACTAAGTACAGATGCTTACCTTATGCTTCCAGTAGTAATCATAAAAAAGACCTAATTGCTACATAGCTACATACTATAGGTATTATGTCCACTTGTGGATATTCCAAAATTATTCCAGTTTTCATTATTCATTCTATTTGAGAAACCTTAAACATGTTCTTTAATATGTTAGAGGTTATAGGTTGGGGAAAATCATAAAATTCCTCATTCTTAGTCTCAGAGCTCTCAGCCCCATCTGGCATCAAACCCCCATAGACAGCAGGTATATCCTTGACTCTTCACCAGCCAAGGCCTTGGTTCTTTTCTACAGTGGCTTTTAAGCATTCTGTCTTGCCTTGCTATATGGAGCAACTGACTACAGTTGTCAGATATATGGAATAAAAATATGTCTCAGGAAAAATCACTATCACAAAAAATTCCCTAAGTATAAGTCTTTCATAAGTGGTGGGTTTGTCCTGCAACTAAGTCTGACAGTTTATCACCAAGCCTAAGGCCACTCAGTTTACCTTGTACTGATGACTTTTGCTTTTCTTCCCTCCTGGGGAGGAAGGGATGGAGCTGCAGAGGGTTTCTTACTGTATTCAATGCCTCTGTTTCTCCTTGCTTTTTAGTTATCCTGACACTCCCTCATGGTCCCCATGCTCTTTCTCTCCCATTCTCTTTAACATACAATCTCTCCATTGGTACCGTAACTTTTCTCATTCATGGAATTAAAGTGAGAAAGCTCCTAGTCTGCCATCTTGCTCTATTTTCCAGGACTTACTCTTAATTTAATTGGGCAAATATACTCAAAATCTTAATTATAAATCATATGAGATGCTTTTTTTATTCAATATATTAGTCAGCACAAACCACGTCTGTTTCTAAGTACATAAAATTAGATTTGGCCAGTTGAGCTGTTGCCTTGCCTGTGTGAACCTGCCCTTGACAGCCCTACTTATCTTTGGTTTCTGCTTTGCAAATGCCACTTTGAGGCACCTGGGTCTGTGGCAAAGGCTGATTCAGTGTCTTCAGAAGCATACTAGCACCCACTCCTGTCTTTTCTGTGGGCAGAGCCAGGGGAAGATAGCAAACAACAAAATAGCATCCGCTCTCTCCAGGGTTCCCAACCAAGTGAACCTGCTCTAGCCAGTTCTAGAATTTGGTTACCTGGCTACCAGGGTTCCAGATAATGTTTGGCTCATAATCTAAGAAGTAGGGACACTTCTTGGGGGCCCCTTATCTGAGCCTCTTCCTCAGACCAAGGACTCTGTGGCTACTGACATCTTCCCTTCCTCAACTCTGGGAATATATCTGGACACAGTTACTTACACCAACATACTTGTCCAGTGGTAAGGCTGAGTGTGTAACCAGTGCTTTCACTTGAAGTTGAGGATCAGGGTCATGTTTTTGGGTTATGGTTAGAGGATTCTATAGGGGTAGGAGTAGGGTTCAGCTAGGAGTTAGTATGCTAATCAATATGAGCTGCAATTTTAGCACAGTATCACAGGTCCCAAGAAGAACATGTATAGTTGATGACTGTCTTGGTTCCAGATAAATTGAGGGTCAGAATGGGGCATCCAGGACAGAGCAACTTGTCTTCTACAAGAAGGTTATCTTCTCTGGCAGTGTGTGTCCACATAGGAGTATCAAGTCTGCTTTGAAATCAAATTCTTCTCACTAAGAGCCAGCAAGTCAACAATAGCCATGTTTTCTTCCAACTTTCTTAAAACCAGAAACAATGAAAATACTCACCTTTGTATGAAATCCCTCATTAGTGTGGGGGCTTTACAGAACACTGCCAGATCTGAAAAGTGCCTGTGGGTGCTTGTCATCCCTGTCCTCTGTAACCCTCTCATTACCCATAGCCCCACATAGGTGACCTGGCAGAGGCTGGTTCCACACAGGCATACAGTTTGTTGATGAACCATATTGTTTGTGTGCCCTGTCATACATTGCATGGCTTACAGAGATGCCAAGTTAGCATATGGAGATAACAGTTTAGTAGTTTAAGAATTGTTAATCCCTGCATTCATGGGAAAGAAGTTTACAAAATGTTGATAGACGGAAAGAATTTCTATGAAACATGAACTTAATTCGCAGAGTGGAACACTGTGCAGGATGCTGAACATTATAAATAAGACAACCTGGGACTGGTAGATCACAGTTCAAAACCAGACCGGGCAATTAGTTCAGGAGACCCCATCTACAAAATAACCATAGCAAAATATTTTGGAGGTACGGCTCAAGTAGTATAGCTTTTGGTTTGCAAGAATGAAGCCCTGAGTTCAAACCCCAATCCCACCAAAAAAGAAAAACAAAACCAAATATCTTCATTAGGGCAAGTGTAGTGCTCAGTGGTGGAGTACTTACTTATCTTTGGGAAGCCCTAGTTTTAATCTCCAAGATGTCAAAAAACATGTTTCTTTGTATGCTTGTTTGTATTTACTTATAACATTTACAGTAAATAATTATAAGCAAGGTAACAGCAGCAAGCATTTATTAACAATGTGTGATGTGCCAAACCTTCAATGTTAAGAGCCAATTTGTGAAGGGCAGGAATTTACACTGAACTATAGATACATTAAAGAAAGGAAATTATCCTTTGAAATCTATTGTTTCATACTTCCTCCAAACATCAATGGTTAAATTCCTTCTTGATCAGAAACATATTTTAACTTCAAAAAGTTATTTTGATCATGAATTTGTATTGCATTTTCAGAATCAGTGGTAATATTAAACACACACACACACAAAGAGGTATCATCAATAATTAGAAACAAATTTTGTCCATCAAATAGTCCTGAAAAAGTTGTTTGGGTAGAAGTTATTTTAATTTTATTTTATTTATTAATTTTTTCATAGTACTGGGGATTTAACCTATGCCTTTGTTCATGGTAGACAAGTACTCTAACCCAGAATTTCAACCCAAAATTAGATTTAGCCAGTGTGAGCTTGGCCTATGTATACCTCCCCTTGTCAGCACTACTTACCCTTTGGGTTCTACTTTGAAAATGCATGGAGGAACCTAGGTCTGTAGCAGGGCTGATCCAGTGTTTTCAGATGCATACAAGGTCATCACTCTTGTGTTTTCTGAGGACACTGCCAGGGGAAGTTGGGAGACAACAAAGGAACACCCTGCTCTCTCCAGGCACCCTAGCCAAATAAACTGGCTCTAGCCAGCTCTGGAATTTGTCTGCCTGGGTACCAGAGTTCCATGTTCTGTTTGGCTCATACTAAGGGAAATAGGGTCACTTCTGGGGGCCCCTTTCCTGAGCCTCTTCCTCAGACAAAGACTCTGTGGCTGGTGACATCTTCCCTTCCATATCACCAGGAACACATCTAGACACTGGTACATAAAGCAACTTGTCCACTGGCAAGACTAGCTATAGCCAGTGACTTAACTTGAAGTTTAGGATCAGAGTCAGGTTTTTGGGTTAAGGTTAGAGCATTATATAGGGGTAAGTGTAGGGTTCAGCTAGGAGTTAGTGTGCTAATCACTATTAGTGGCTTTAGTATGGTATCTCAGGCTCCAAGGAGACCATGTATTCCATTACTGACTTTGTCCCAGATAAATTGAGGGTCAATATGGGGAAGCTGGGACAAAGCAACTTGTCTTTCACCACAAGGCTATCCTCTCTGGCACTGTGTGAACACAGTGCAGTGTCATGTCTGCTTTGAAATTAAATTCTCCATAAAAGCCAGCAACTCAAAACTTGCCATTTCTTCCAGCTTTATTAAAACCAGAAAGAATGAAAATATTAACACCTTTGTATGGAATCCCTCATTTCTGTGGTGCTTTATTGGAGAGACTCCCAGATCTGGAAAGTGCTGGTGGATGCTTTGTCATTCCTGGCCTCTGGAAACCTCTCAGAGACTCACATCCCTACAGAGTGATCCTGGTAGAATCTGGTTCCATGTGGGCATATAGGGTGTTGATGAACCAAAATTGTTTGTGTGCCCTGTTGTGAGAATTAGCTAAATTGGGTCTTTTCTGTCAAAGAGCTAGCTCAGTCACTAGAACATGAGACTCTTTGTCTCAGGTTTGTGGTTTTGACTTGCTCCCCCAGCCAATACAATACTATGGAAAATGTTTGACATTGTGTGGATATTATCTCATTTCCTCTGTTGTCTATGTGCTCAGTGGCAGGTAGCCTGATGTAAAGTTTTGCCTTTCAGTAGAGAATTGTCATGCAATGTCCTGCAACTCAAACTGCTAGTTTTAGGATATTTGTCCAAAGGAATCTCTACTTCAAGATGCCCATGGTCCATGGCTTAATTATATTCTTGGTGCTGCCTTTCAGTTCAAAGAGTCATTTTAGGCCTCAGTTTCTCCAGAATCCTAGAATTCATGCCTCATGGGTCAACCTCTTTGTCTTTGGGTACACCAGCCATATGTCTCATGTCCATGCTCTCCAGTCATGTCTGTTCTTCCCCTAACCCTGAACCTTAGATAATTCAGAATTCTGTGAACCTGAGCTCCCTCCTTAGAGCAAAGGGCCATCCTGCAGAAAGGATAAAATGGAAGCAGTTCCCTACCCCCCTGTGTGTATTGGCTTGCCTGACTGAGGTCTAGGCATAGGCACACCCTTCTGCAGAAGTAAATTTTGCCTTGCCCATCAACTTCTGAGCATGTTTCTGATTTGTGATTGTGGCATTGTGTTGATATTTCTAATGCTGTCGTCACTGGCACTGCTTAAAGAGATTCCAGGTTAGCACATGAAGATTAGTGCATAGTAGTTTCAGAATTATTAATCCCTGCATTCTTGGGAAACAAGTTTACAACATGGTGATAGATGGAAAGAATTACTATGAAACACACACTCAATTCCCAGAGTGGAACACTGTGCAGGATCCTGAAAATTATAACTAAGACTACCTGAGACTGGTGGATCACAGTTTGAAGCTATCACGGACAATTAGGTTCAAGAGACCCCATCTCCAAAATAACCGTAGCAAAATATATTGGAGGTATGGCTGGAGTAGTGTAGATTCTGGTTCACAAGAATGAAGCCCAGAGTTCACACCCCAATCCCACCAAAAAAAAAGAAGACCACATGTCTTCATTAGGGTAGGTGTGGTACCCAGTGCCAGAGCACTTCCTTATCTTGTGATATGCCCTAGTTTTAATCCCTGAGATGTCAAAAAAAAGTGTGGTTTCTTTGTATGATTATTTTTCTTGGGACATAATATTTACACTAAATAATTAGAAGCTAGGAAACAGCAGCAAGCATTTATTAACAATGTGTGATATGCCAAACCTGAAATGTTAAGAGCCAGTTTTTGATAGTCATGAATTTACCTTGAAGTATGAATACAATAAAAGAAAGAAAAGTATCCTTTTAAATCTCTTGTTTTATACTCCTCCCAAAATTCAATGTTTAAATTCCTTCTGTATCATACACTTCCTAACTTTACAAAGTTAATTTTACTCATGGATTGGCATTAAATTTTTAGGATCAGTATTGATATTAAACGCACATACACACGCCTATACACACACACTAAGAGGCATGATCCATAATTAGAGACATATTATGTGCATCAAATATTCTTTAAAAAAGTGGTTTGGGTTGAAGTTACTTTAGTTTTATTTATTCACTTTTTTCCATGGTATTGCAGGTAAAACCCAGGGCTTTGTTAATGGTAAGCAAGTTCTCTACCATAGAATTTCAACCCCAGCCCTGGGTGAATGTTATTTTATGTTGCTATCATTAGTTAGCATCATTAGTATTTACCTTGACTTGACTGAATGAATTTACAAAAATAGTAATTATGGAGTACTTTTTGCTGTTAATACACACTGTTTTGAAAACCAGCATTACTGCACAAGATTTCCTTCAATATTTGCACTTACCAAGGCTATTTCCGATAGATCAAGATATAAATAGGGACAGATAATAGGATTTATTTTGATGGAATTTTTTACACTTATTAGTTGACTTTGGGCTCAAATTTGAATATAGCAGGTAAAGGGAAGATTGTCTGGCATGATTTACAAATGCATCATACTCTCTTCACCCAGCAGAACTCATTTTGTTGCATGAATACTATTGTGAACTGAATAGTTTTCCCAGTGCTTACCTTTCCTCTTTTGTCCAATAATAACCTAAAAAAATTGAAAAACTCCAAACTCCTCCCCAATTTATGAATTATTTGTTTCCTCAGGTATTACCACACAAGACTCATTTCCAGGTTCACACCAGCCCAGACACCCTTTTGCTGGCCAACACCAGTTAGAATCTCCCAGCAGAGAAGCTGGCAGGAACTGAAACATCATTGAGCATAGCTGGCACTTCCTAAACTTGAGTTCTTGCTCTGGACAGTGCCCAGCAGGGGTCTAAATTGCTGGAGTCTGCACTCTAGGAGGATCCGAGCTGACCCCAGCCATCTTGTAGGATTCAGTTTAGATGTTCACAGACAGTGAATATTTTGTTATTTCTCTTAAATGTTTAACATTTAACTTTTTGCAAAGAAATCCATGTGGAAAATATTAACTGCATATCATATTTAAAATAGATTTAAAAATATACATCTCTTTTTTTAGCTTTTTTCTTCTTGCTTTCTTTGAATCTGGCTTAAAAATTTAACCTAAAGAATGCTTTTGATTTTGTTTTTGATGTGTATGTGAGTGAGTGTGTTTGTGAAGTTTGCTTAAATATTACTATCTGTCATTACTATACAAAATATCTACAATAAAGGATGCCAGAAACAAGGGCTCTTCATAAGCCTGTGTGCTACACTGCTACACAGTTCATGTCAAATGATCATATGGATTTTCATAAAGTATCAGTATGAGCTAGTTGAGTTTCTAGTGTATGTATATTTTAAAATTTATTCAAACATATTTTTAAACCATGATAAAGCTAAATGTCTGTGTGTGTGAAGGGACCTCTCCACAACAGGCTTCCTGGGTGGGAAAGGTATCAGGCTAAATGCCAGAATGTCGTGTGGGCAAGTGGTTATATGTAGACAACGACCTTCAGAGGGGCCGGCAGAAAGAATATTAAGCACAAAAGAGAATTTCTGGCATCTGGCATGTGGAGAATAGCAGAGAGAGAAAAGTAATACTATCTAGAGTGTTATTATTGTTGTAAATCAAGTTAGCAGGCAAAGTAGTAAAACTGGATTTTATAAGAAAGTGTGTGGAATATCCTTCAAGAAAGGTATGGAGCCTGACCAAAGTTTTGCTACCCAAAAAATGTTGTTGGATTGAGGAATTTAAGTTTCTGTTGTGGTGTTTCTTGGTGTACTCATGGGCACAGGCTCAGAGCCTGGTGCTTATTAAGCAGGTACTACAGCCCTGAGCTATTACACCAAGCCCAAAAATCAAGTTATACTAAAACGTTACCTGTCCTCCATCTATTTTTCTCTCTCCTTTCTAAGGAACACAAAGCTCATTTTCCACAACTTCTAGATTTACGTATTAGAACTTTGAAAATCTGGTTTTATGTTTCTTCTGTGATTCTCAACTTCTCAAACTCTGTGATTTAATTTCCACATATTGTAGTGGAAATTAAAATTCACAATACCTCCAACCTACCCCCTATGCTAGCTTTGGGTCTACACATTTCCTTCCCTTGTCACAAAATGCTTAAGGTTCTTTCTCTTATGTTAGTGGAAACTTTACACATCTCTAGCCTCTTCCTCTTTATCCTCACCTTTCATACTCACCCTTTAGCCTTTCTCTTCTTATGATGATGATTTAAAAACTTTTTCTTAATCATAAAAGTGTCTGTATTTTGCTCTTTCAGTTATAATTTTATTTAAAATATAGTACCAGAGTTTAATTATTTCTGTATTTTTTGAATATGTATTTGTCTCCTGTGGTTGTGTTTGACTTTCCTATCTCTCTCTGTCAAAGGCAATTGTTCTCCCCTAGAGTGTGCATTAACATCACCTGGGGGCTTCTTAACACACTGAGCACAAACTTCTACCACAGTTTAAAATTCACAATGTCTACTTGCAGGCCTGGAAATTGTACTTCTGTCTAATGCCTGTATTGACATACGCCCCCAGTAATCTCAGAAGTGTACAGAATGTGAGGTGACAACAGAACTGAATCCCACTTTGAAGATGTAAATTAGTGTGTCAATACCCAAGTGCTCTCCAGTAATAGGGGGAAGTGGGAGATCAGATACAGAGATGGAGCAATATCTGAAATCCGAGCTCTACTGAACAAGAATCCATTGTAACCTGTAAGTTCCTTTTATGTTGAGAGTCATTGTACTGATTCTCTACCAAATCTCAAGGGCCAGAAATAATGTGCAACTAGGAGAGCTTTTGGATGGCTGATGGTTTGTGCCTGTGCCCTAACTCAGCAGCAGTTCAAATTTTCTCAAGGGTTAGTCAGTTATGGTCCCCTTCCATGGAGTCAAAGATTCCATCTTTCCCACCTATCTCAAACTGATCTGTCAGGGATATTCCATGCTTTTCTTGGATGAGATGCAAATTGAAGAAGTTGCATGGATCTAAAGATTCCTACCAAATTCTAGTCACTCAAGGCTCTTCTGAATTTTTGTCGTTAATACAGGACCATTGACCAAAAAGTCCATGCAAGTGAAAATGTATTTCATCTCCTTCCCAGTTTCATGAGGATGCATGTTATGGGTTTCTTTTGAGAAAATCACTGGATGCCTGAGGAAATTCTTCCAGGTATGTTGCTGCAGAGAGCCCCAGAATCTTATCAGTATGCATTCATAAAACATCTTCATTCATTAACTTAGCTGAAGGCACCAATTTTTCCAGAAAAGAGTGGGAGAAACTACTATACAGTAACATAAGCATGGGAATTATTTTCAGGTAGCAGTCACCATCAATTCCTTCTTATCATATAGTGGTTTAAGAGGTTCAGCTAAACAGTGGGGCTGAATGTGTCTGGAAGCTTGCATCTAGATGTTGGTACATGAATGTAAGTTCAGTCTGCTATCTAACTGACATACAGGAACTGCTTCTTTGTTTGCACCTTCCAGTTATAGGACTGTGGATAGAAAGGATGAGCACACAGCCATGCAGAACAATTCTTTGTGGTACTCTTTGGCTAATTATCTATGGTTGCATTTTCACAAATAATTAAAAATGCACTACTGTGTTCTCATATAGTGCCTCCCAAGCAAGCTAAAAGCCACTGTGTCTAACCCCAGTACCACCATAACTGGGTGCTCTTTTTAGGTAGCTCAGTATGCATGCATGATGTTGTGTGTATATCAAGATTATTCAGTTTCAAATACAGACAGCCTTCTATCCTTAAATATGTTTATATAACACATATATATTTCACCACATAATTTATATAGTAGGTATGTATGAATAACATCAACTTGAGTGTGTATGTATATACATATATGTATATAATTATTTTATCCCTTTTTGATGAGTCTTTTGAATGCCTAATGTTTAGGTCATTTCTAGTTTGGATTAACACTTATATTGCTGCCACACACATCTAAGCACGTGTGTCCTGGTTTCTATAAATTCACATCACTCAGGTGTCTATTCCTTGGAGTAGAATTGATACACCTTCAGCTCAAATATGTATCCTAGGAATGTTAATTTTAAAAATGCTTTTGGAAAGTATATACCCTTATCTACAAAATGGTGTGTGCCTTACATGCCAGCTCATCTGCTCTGCCATGTGAACAACAGGAGATTACATGCAAAGTCCATGAAAAATCATCTATTACCTCCTTTGTTGTTAGAAATCTTAAATATTCTTTATTTGACATTAATAAGTGAAAGGTAGCATTTTAAATAGAGAAAATTCTACTGAAACTGGTAGTCATCAAGACAAAAAACATTGCTTCCTTATCTCCAACATTGCCTTCAACAGACAAGTGATCACAAATTGAAACACAGGGAAGTCTTGCTTCGTTTTGAGATAGTGAGTGGGGTTTCCTAGTATTTAAACATATTCAAATTACCTGGTATATAACTAAATATAAAACCAATCCTTACTAGGTTTTGAGATGGGATTCCCCATCTGAAAAGTTGAACATTACTAATTGCAGCCAATCATAGCTTTAGAATGGGAAAACAGTGAAAGTATTTACTTAACTCCAAAGCTTTCAATGGGGGTAACTTACATAGAAGTTGCTTCAGTGGTTCATGTGAGGAATTCAGAACATGAGATTATTGACCCAGTCAAGGAGAGGGTTGTGTTATGGAGCTTATGTTGCGGTTTAAGGTATTTGGCACAAGCCTAGACCAATTTCTATGTATTTACCCAAATCTAGCTAGCCTAGGAATGTTGATGGTCCCAGATTCAATTCAAGTCTAAAAGGTAAACCATGCAGCTACCATGATCGCTGAGAGGATAAGGCAAACTAGTTCTCAAGTATGACAAAGAACTCAAGCAGTGGAAAGAGGGATTAGAGGATTTAATTAAAGGAGAAAAGGTGCTTGAGTGCTCATGGTTCTCACCTACAATCCTAGCTACTCAGGAGTCAGAGAACAGGAGAATTGCAATTCGAATCCTGCCTGGGAGGATGGCTCACAATACCCTATCTCAAGAATACTCAGCATAAATCAGGGCTGGTGGAGTGTGTCAAGCAGTAGAGCTCCTGCCTAGCAAGCATGCATTCCTCAGTTCAAACTGCCAAAAAATAATACTTAAAACAAAAAAGGTAAAAGGTAGAATAGAAAGGGATTTAGTATGTGAAGACAGGAAGCTATCCCTAGAGAATCTGTGCCTCTTGTTACTCTTTTATGTTATGAACCAGTGACAGGAATGTAGAATTGAGTACTCAGAATTAGCCACTGGTGGCACAAGTCTGTAGTTCTAGCTACTTGAGAGTTTGAGATTAAAAGGAGTGCAATTTGAGGCTAGCCTGCGAGAATAGTTCATGAGACCCTATTTAGAAATTAACCAACACAGTAAGGGTCTGGCAGAGTGATTCAAATGGCAGAGCACCTGCCTAGTAAGTATGAGGCCCTGAGTTCAAAACCCATGAACTAAAAAAGTAAAAAAGAATTGAGGGCACAGGTAGCCAAAACCTTAACTGAGCAAGTACTAAATGAACAGAGAAACAAACAAACAAAAAAGCCTATTGCTTTATTTCCTGCAAGTCCAAGGAAAAATATAGGAAGCTTAAGTACTGAGTAAATGCAGAGTGCAGTAACTAAAATGTTGCCAATTGTAAATTACTTGATTTATAGACAAAACCCCAGGTATGGTGGAAAAATAAGGAATTATATATACATCAGTATGCTCTGAATGGTGGTATCCACCTAAAATTTACATGTTGAAATGAAGTCCCCAATGATCCATTATTAAGAGGCTTCTTAAAAATTTCTTTTATTCATATGAGCATACAATGTTTGGGTCATTTCTCCCCACTTCCCCCTCCCCCTCCCTTTCCCCGCCCTCCCTCTCCCCTCACCCCCTTGCTACCAGGCAGAAACTATTTTGCCCTTATCTCTAATTTTGTTGTAGAACAATGGAATTGGACTTTGAGCACATGATAAATGTGAGAGCACACAAGGGAGGGGTGAGGATAGGTAAGACACCTAAAAAATTAGCTAGCATTTGTTGCCCTTAACGCAGAGAAACTAA
Organism: Castor canadensis; assembly: GCF_047511655.1. NCBI lineage: Eukaryota > Metazoa > Chordata > Mammalia > Rodentia > Castoridae > Castor > Castor canadensis. The sequence goes on along the minus strand of NW_027395466.1, from coordinate 14,112 downwards.
AGCAGATACCTTAAAAGCAACTGAGGCCAATAGGAAAAGGGGACCAGAAACTAGAGAAAAGGTGAGATCAAAAAGAATTAACCTAGAAGGTGACACCCACGCACAGGAAATCAATGTGAGTCAATGCCCTTTATAGCTATCCTTATCTCAACCAGCAAAAACCCTTGTTCCTTCCTATTATGCCTTATACTCTCTCTACAACAAAATTAGAGATAAGGGCAAAATAGTTTCTGCTGGGCATTGAGGGGGTGGGAGAGGGAGGGGGCGGAGTGGGTGGTAAGGGAGGGGGTGGGAGCAGGGGGGAGAAATGAACCAAGCCTTGTATGCACATAAGAATAATAAAATTTTAAAAAAGAAAAAAAAATTTTGTTGCAGAGAGAGTAAAAGCAAAAATAGGAAGGAACAAGGGTTTTTGCTAGTTGAGATAAGGATAGCTATACAGGGAGTTTACTCACATTGCTTTCCTGTCAATGTGTGTTACCTTCTAAATTAATTCTTCTCGAACTAACCTTTTGTCTAGTTTCTGGTCCCCTTATCCTATTGGCCTCTGTCGCTTTAAAGTTTCTCCATTAGTTCCTTTGCTTTGAGGACATCAAATGCTGTCTTGTTTTTTTGGTTTTTTTTTTGTGGGTTTCTTACCTATCCTCATACCTCCCTTGTGTGTTCTCCCCTTAAGAGGCTTTTAGCACTTATCATTTCATGAGGGTTCAGCCCTCAAAGATGGAATTAGTCCCCTTATCAACACCATGAATGCTGCTGCCTAAGCCTGACTGCTGTGTGAGAGGATCCAGAGGTATCATCTATGAAACAGGAGTCCCTCATTGCACATACAGTCCTGCTATCACCTTAATCTTAGGACTGCCCGGCCTCCATAACTGTGAAAAATACATTTCTATTTCTCATACATTACCCACACAGAGGGGTTTTCTTATAGCAGCAAGAACAGACTAATATAGAAGTATATTTTCTATTATATATATAGATTGCATAGATAATATATGCATATATAATATTTATTATAAATGTAAGGTTATAAATATATTACAGATAAATTAACACGAAGTTCCATAATTTTATTTTTGGAAATTCTAAGATTGCATTCTTAACTTATATACTGAATTGCATATATAGTTAAATATTCAAATATTGATGGGTAAATTTTGTGCTTATACAACACAGGTTTACCTTAGCTTTAACATTTTCTAAAAGATACCAATTGACAACTCTTCATGGCTTTAATCAGTACCAAGACTCAATAGTCATACTTGTGGATAACACTATTTTAATCATTGTGGTACCTGTGATATTTAAATGTAATATTAAAAATACATCCACTTAACTTTAACTATAGCCTTGCTTAAATGTCTCATAGTCACAAAACCCATTGCCTTAAGTTGTATTAGGTATAAATGTTCTAATGTAAAAAACAATAAAATTAAGGGAACTCTTTCAGACTCACAGCATGCTTTTCTAATATAGCCCCTCATGAACCCCCAGCTAAAAATAATTAATATGTTCAAGGTAAGTGTAAATAGTGCCCTAAAGGATCATCTATCTATTGTGTATTTAGTGAAGTTATTATTATCCTTACTCTTCTTGGTAATCCAATTTTGCCTATTCTCAAACTCAGGAAAAAAATATATGGCATACCAAAATGAACTAATACTATCTCTTTCTCTCTCCTGTTTTTGGTAATAATAGGATTTGAACACAGGACTTTTTGTTGCAGGGCTTTGAAATCCATGCATTTCTGTTCCCTCCCCAAATACATCAATTATTATATTCCTTCCACATTAAATACCTGTTAAATAGACAATTTGGGGTAGATGTTACTTTATGTTGTCATAATTGCTTAAAATTGTTAGTTGTGGACTATCGTGAAGTTACAAAAGTAAGGAAATAAGAATTCTAAACTAATTTTCCTGTCTAGCATAGGTTGTTTTGAAAACCAGTATTACCACAGAACACTGACCCAAACCCTGTCTCTTAGGCCAAGAAGTAAGGTAAAACCATGATCTCCAAGGCTGAGCCAGCACCAGGAAGTGTGTCATCATTCATTGCAGCTGTCACTACCAGATGGTGAGATGTGGCTAAGGGCTAAACATGAAGGAATCTAAACTACTTTGGTCTCTGTTGATGGGAGGCTCCTGAATGGACGTCAGGGCTCACTGTTTGTTTTGGTTTCAATGGTCGCAGAGACTAATGCTTAGTGTTTTTGTTCTTTCGTTTTTATGTATAGCACTTATTTTTTTCAAACAAGTTTACATCTGAAACCTTAACAAATCACCATACTTAATAGAGATTTAAAAATAGACACTGTCTGTTAATAATTTTTTAGTTGTTTTGTTAAGTTTTCTTTTTTAAGTTATCTCTGTGATTCTCCTCTCCATGTGTAATAGTGGAAGTTACACATCAGACTTCTCCAACCTGCTCCTTCAGCAGAATGAACTCTGCAGATTTTCTGCCACTATCAAAAAATGCTTATGATACTTTGTCTTATGTAAGTAGATAAGTTACAATTCTCTTGTCTAGTCCTCTTTACACTCAGCTGTGTACACCATCTGCTTAGTCTATTATATAGATGATTTTAAAATTTCTTCTTAATCATAAAAAATTTCCATATTCCTGTTAGTTATAATTTTATTTAAAATTTAATGGCAGAGTTTACTTATTTCTACATTTTTTGGGTATTATCTTCAGTGGTTGTGTTTGACATTTCTACGCTCCTCTGTCAAAAGAATTTGTTCTCCCCTGAGTGTGCATGACCATCACCTGGAGTTTCTTAATACATAAAGCACAAACTTACACCTAGGTTTAAAATTTACAATGTCTCTATGTGCCTGTAATTTGTATTTCTAACTAGTGCCTGTGTTGATATGAACATGACAGTAATTCTAGTATTATTGGAATTAGAAAATCTGGTATGGCAAAAAAATCAATGAAGTGTTCAGTATATTAGAAGAGAGCAGAGCTGAATCCAAGTTTGAATATGCAAATGCTTGCTTTAATACCCAAAGGTACTCATTTCTCAGAAACAGGTATGAGAACAGATACAGAGAAGAAGCCATAAACTCAAACCCAGACATACTGAAACAGAATCCATAGTTATTCTTGAATTCCTTATATTTTGGAATTCACTGGGCTAGATTATTTCCCAAATCTCACATGAGAGAAGCAAAGCTTAACTAGAATAACATTTGATTGGCAACTGGTTTGTGGCTGTGTCCTAAGTCAGGTGAAGATTAAGGTTTTTTTTCCTGAAGGTTAAGTTAGATATGGTTTCTTTCCATGTGGTCATGTATCCTATCTCCCCCTCTTATCTCAGAACATGGTACAGATGAGTCATGGACATTTGATGATTTTTCTCGCAGAGATACAAATTCTGGAAACTGCATAGACAGTTGCAAACTTTTAGTTGTTGAAGGTCCTTTTGAATGGTTTTGCCTAATACAGGACCACATCTGACAAAGAGTCCATGCAACTGAAAATGAGATTCACCTTTCTGAAGACTTCAAAGACAGTCATATTTAAGAAGGTTGACTTTAAACAGGGTATAAGTCTACCAGTGGCTCCTTCAGAGAATTTGTGAGGATGCAATTGCGTGTGTTTATTGTGAGAATCTTCCGGGATCCTTGAGGAATTCCTTCAAGGTAATGTTCCTCCAGTTATCTCCAGAATCTTTTCAGTGTACATTCAGACAGCATCTTCCTCTATTAATTTAAGGAGAGTCCACTTTGTAGTCCCGTTAAGAGAACAGGAGCAATTAGGATACAGGAACATAAACATGGGGATAAGTCCTAATGCAGGTAACCAGCAGAGTCAGTTCCTCCTTGTCCTGCAGTGGTTTAGAGGGCCAGGCAGCTTGCGCCCATTAGCTCATGCCTGCAATCCTGGTTCCTTGAGAGGCTGAGATCAGGAGGTTCACTATTTGAAAACATCCTGGGCAAATAGTATGCAAGATCCCACCTCTAAAATAACCAACACAAATGAGCTGGAGGTGGGGCTCAGGTGGTAGAGCTCTTGCTTTCCAAGCATGAAATGCTGAGTTCAAAATCCAGTTCCAATGAAAAAAATAGGTCCATCTGGAGAGTGGCTCTGAATATGAGGGAAAGCTGGCTTGCACCTGGGTGTTGGCAAATGAATTTATGTCCACTCTATTATGTCAAAATTTGCATGCAGGATCTTCTTTGTTCTTTGCTTCTGTCAGCTATTTGGCTGTTGTGGAAAAGGAGGAGGACACACCCACACACTCTAATTCTGTGTGGTACTCCTTGGTTCATTATTTCTCATAGCACTTTTCACAAATAAATACATGAAATGATAAATAAATAAATAGGCTAGAGCATGGATTTACCAGTAGAGTACTTCCCTGGCAAGCTCAAGGCCCTGAGTCATACACCAGTACTGCCAAAACATGCTGCTCTTTTTAAGGGTAGCATGATATTTTGAGGGATTGGGTTTAACACAGAATGTAAATGTTCCCAGTATCATCAGCATCTATTGGGTAGATTTATTCTGTATAACCCACTGTCTTCTGGTTTTCCATCCAAAATTCTGTGCTACAGATGATGAAAATATCATACAAAAGCCTAAGGAGGAATGTGTAGCTCAGTTTTGCAGATGTTGATTAGCATCTATAAGGCCCTGAGTTTAATCTCCATTATGACTAGGGGACAAAACAAGGAAATTTTCCAGCTCAGCAATTCATGAAAAGGAAAGAACAGTTAAAAGATACATATCTGCCACAGTAACAAGGAAATCAGTAGGTTGAGACAGGAGGACTTGAATTCAACACTACATGGGCTTCATTGTCAAACAAGTAAAAATTTAGTAACAAACTAAATGATGCTAATGGAGTTATTATTTTCAAAATATGACTCTCTTTTAGTGATTTGTTTTTTTGTTGTTGTTGGTTTTGTGGTACTAGGCTTTGAATTCATTGCCTCATGAAGGCTAGGCAAACACTATACTACTTGATCCACTCTGCATGCCATTTTTGTGATGGTTTTTTTCGAGATAGGGTTATTGTGAACTATGTGCCTGGGGTTGGCTTCAAACTGTGATCTTCCAGATATCTGCCTCCTGAGTAGCTAGGGTTACAGACATGAGTCAACAGAGCCTAGCTAAGAGTCTTTAGTTTCATGCTATTTTCATGATAGTTGTCTTCAGTGGTTAAACTGTTCATACTGGTAGAAATGGGATAGAGGGATAGGATACCTTTTTTTCTTTATAACCCTTGTACTGCTCTTAGTCACATAAAGCAAAAATAGAAAACTTTCCTTTTTAAAGTTTTTTGCTTTAATTTTTAAATTTGTTTTTTGGGCAGTACTGGGTTTTGAATTCAGGGCCTCAGCCTTGCAAAGCAGGCACTCTACCACTTGAGACACACGCACAGCTCTCCGGAGAACTTCCTTGAATTTGCTTTCCTTCACTGTCTATACCTCAACAATCCTTCATGTGATATATTCTGACCTCTGAAAAGGGCCAGAGAAAAGAGGACTAGGAATAAGAGAATAATTCCTCTTACTAAAATGAGGTATGAAGACCTTCCTGGGACACTAACCCAGCTTAGGAGTTAACTTACTTTGCAAATCTCTCCTGAGCTGGAGTTAAGGCTCAGTGATATACCACCTGCCTGTGTGTTAGGTCCCATGTTTAATTATCCTTAGTGCAAATATCAATCAGTTTATTAGTCAAACAGGTGTTTGACTCACATGGATGAGAAATCCAAGAGCAAAATGGTCAGTATGTTCATATCCAAGTTATGGCACTGTTAATGTGAAAGAAAAGTTATTCAATGATTATTGAAAAATTATCTGGAAAATTTATAACAGCACTGCAAGAATGACTTTGATAGATAATAGGATTCGTTTTGATGGAATTATATGTAGTTGTTTGTAGACAACTCTGAATACTAATGTTCAAGGAAATACACTCTGTCACTATGTACAAATACATCATACTCTCTTCACTCAAATGGAACTCACATGTCACCTAAATATTATTGTGATATGACTTGTTTTCCCAGTTTTTATCTTTCCTTTTTTGTTCAGTTATATCCTCAAAAATACATGGCAGAACTGCAATCTCCTACCAATTTATGAATTACTCATTTTCTCATTAATCATTCAGAATTTAACTCTGTGTGTGTGTGTTTCTAACTGGGGATCAAAGTTAGGCATGGGAACATGTTAAGCACATACACCAATGATGGCATATTTCCAGTCCTACAATTTAACATTTAAAAAAATTTCACACTATGGCTGGTATAGTAGTTCATGTGGTAGCGTGCATGCCTAGCAAGCATGAAGCCCTGAGTTCAAATCCTAGTAAAAATAGACAAAAACACACGCACTTCTAAAATTGTGGGAGCATAAGAAATCTAAGGAGAAATAGGGAATAATTTAAAAATCTGAGGGCTGGAGGTTTGGCTCAAGCAGTAGAGTGCCTGCTTTGCAAGTGTGAAGCCCTGAGTTCAAACCCCAGTCCCACCAAAAAAAAAAAAATCTGAAAATTCCTTCTGACATACTCTGTATTGTTCAAGTAGGTCTCTGGTTGTACCCACTGCCCTCATGCATAACATTTACAAACAACACATACATTATGTGCATATGTACACACACAGAATCACTATGTACATACATACACACTCACACATGTACAAAGCACTCCTCTTTTTTTAAAAAAATTTTTTATTATTCATATGTGCATACAATGCTTGGGTCATTTCTCCCCCCTGTCTCCACCCCCTCCCTTACCACCCACTCCTCCCCCTCCCTCTCCCCTCCACCCCCTCGATACCGGGCAGAAACTATTTTGCCCTTATCTCTAATTTTGTTGAAGAGAGAGTATAAGCAATTATAGGAAGGAACAAGGGTTTTTGCTAGGTGAGATAAGGATAGCTATACAAGGAGTTGATTCACATTAATTTCCTGTGCATGTGTGTTAACTTCTAGGTTAATTCTTTTTGATCTAACCTTTTGTCTAGTTCCTGGTCTCCTGCTGTTGGCGTCAGTTGTTTTAAGGTATCTGCTTTAGTTTCTCTGCGTTGAGGGCAACAAACGCTAGCTAATTTTTTAGGTGTCTTACCTATCCTCATATCTCCCTTGTGTGCACTTGCTTTTATGTTGTAATCAAAGTTCAATCCCCTTGTTCTGTTTGCCCTTGATCTAATGTCTGCATATGAGGGAGAACATATGACTTTTAGTCTTTTGGGCAAGGCTAACCTCACTCAGAATGATGTTCTCCAATTCATCCATTTACCAGCTAATGATAACATTTCATTCTTCTTCATGGCTGCACAAACTTCCATTGTGTATAGATACCACATTTTCTTGATCCATTCGTCAGTAGTGGGGCATCTTGGCTGTTTCCATAACTTGGCTATTGTGAATAGTGCTGCAGTAAACATGGATGTGGAGGTGCCTCTGGAGTAACCTGTGTCACAGTCTTTTGGGTATATCCCCAAGAGAGGGATTGCTGGATCAAATGGTAGATCAATGTTTAGCAAAGCATTCCTTTCTTTGGTCACATTGCTTACTTTCAAAGAGAAATCTCTGCTCATTTAACAAACAATTGAAAACACTTGGGAGGGAGCATTCATTCAAGCTTTCTGATTTGTGTGGTTCCGCAGTCCTCTGTCTTACTTTCGTCTTTTTATTTAAGTCTACACACTTAAGAAATACCTCGATGGGGGTGGAGCATAGTTTAGTGGTAGCAATAGCTTAGCTTGTGTTAATTCTTTTGTTCAAACCCAACAGGGGAAAAGAAAGAATGTATCTTTATATGCTGTATTGTATTTTATATGTATTATTTAGCTTATGAAATGATAATAAAATCAAGGAAGATGACAGTTCTGATATTTGTTAACAATGTAGTATGTTCCAAGTGAAATGTTACATAAAAACCAGTTTTTGAAAGTGATTAAAGAAAGAAAACCCTTGTATGAAATATGTGGTTTTTCTCTATCCCTCCTCCCATCAATGATTAAATTCTTTCTGCATCAAATACTTCTTAAAAAGACACTTTGGTCTTTTTATGTTGTCATAACTGCTTAAAATTCTTATTGTCAATAATCATGATGGGTTCAGAAAAGAGCAATTATAAAGTATTTTTCCTGTCCAGCACAGGCTGTTTTTAGACTTCTAGGTTCACACTCTCATGCAGGCAAAGACACCAGGTAAATTCATGATCTCAAGGCTGAGCAGCCAGCTTCATCTGTTAGCACAGCTGTGCTTCCTAAAGCTGAGGTGCAGTGAGGAAAGCAGCCAGCAGGAGCATAAACTGCTGGGGTCTGCTAGTGGGAGGCTCCTGAGCGGACTCCAGATATCCTGTGGGTTACAGTTTAGATAGTCACAGAGGGTGACATTTAATATTTTTCCTTTTGCTTTCATTTCATCTCTTGATTTTTGCAAATGAATTAAAGTCTAAAATTTTAACAGCATACTGTATATATTAGATTTTAAAATATACAGCTCTCTTTATTAATTTTTTTTTACTTCCTTTGAATCTGGCTTAACAAATGTAACCTAAAGAGTGCTTTTGATTTGTGGTTTGTGTCTCTGTGTGGAGTCTGCTTTTGATTTTACCATTCTGTCTTTATTCTACAAAATATCTATAATAAAATAGGCCAGAAATATGGGCTATTTAGAACCTATGTGTCACTCAGCTACACAGTTCATGTCAAAGGATCATATGGATCTTGAATAATGTATCAGTAGAATCTGTTTCTTGGGGGTTTGTTTGGGTTTCTAGTGTATATGTGTCTTTTTATTTGTTTGTTTGTTTGGTGGGACTGGGGCTTCATGCTTGCAAAGGATGTTAGCCACAAGTCTAGTCTTGTATGTATGTTATATTTAATATATATTCAATTGTATTTCTTAAATGTTGATAAATATACAGATGATTTATCTGTATATGTAAAAGGACCACTCAAACAACAGTCTTCCTGGGTGGGAAAGATATCAAATGAAATGCAGACTATCGCATGGGCAAGTGGTTATTTATAGACTTTGACCTTTAGAAGGGGTCATATGGATGGAATATTATTAAACAGTAAAGTAGATTTGGGCTGAGGACGAAATCACAGTATGTAGATCACCTGGAGAGTGGCAAAAGATGAAAAAACTAATCAAATATCTAGAGTGTGGTAATTTTTGTAAATAGAGTTAGCAGGCAACCTAGCAAAACTAGATTTTATAGGAAAGTCCTTGAAGAAAGATATGGAGACTGAAGAAAGTTTTATTATGCAAAGAATTATGTTGGATTGAGGAATCTGAATTTCTGTGGTGCTATTTGTTGGTGTGGTTCTGGGGATGGAAACCAGAGCTTGCTAGGCAGGTGGTGCAGTACTGTAGTATAAACAAAGCCCAAACATCTCCTTCATGTATATATCTCTCCCCTTTCTAAGAAATGCAAAGCACATTTTCATCACTTCTTGAATTTTGAAAAACCTGTTTTATGTTTCTCTGTACATTACCTCATGTAAGTAGGAATGGCACACATCTCTATCCAATTCCTCTTCACCCTCAGCTGTGCACAATCTGTGTAGTCTACTTCCTCTTCTAATATAGATGATTTTAGAACATTTTCTTAAACATAAAAATATTTACATTTTGCCATTTCCATTATAATTTTATTTAAAACTTAAAACCTGAGTTCAATTTATTTCTGTATTTTGGGATATTTGCTTTTCCCCAGTGGTTTTTTGAAATTCTTATATCCCTTTGTCAGAGGCAATGGTTCTCCCCTTGAGTGTACATTAGCATCACCTGGGGGCTTCTTAATACACTGGGATAAAACTTCTACCTGCATTTAAAATTTTATTTGGGGTCCTGTAATTTGCATTTCTAGCTAGTGCTTGTGTTGATATAAGAAAGACACTGACAGAGGAAATACTCCCCAAATGCCATTAGAGTTAGATGACATAGTGTGAGAAAAATCACAGAACCATACAGAAGATGAGGCAATAGAGTGAATCCCAGTTAGAATATGTAGGAGTGTATTAAAACCCAATTGCCCTCAATAACTAGGAGCAGATGGGAAATTAGATACAGAGATGAAACATAACTTCAACCACCACACCTACTGAAAAGAATCCATAGTAATCCATAAGTTCCTAATATTTTGGGAATCACTGAGCTAGATTCCCTCCAAAGTTCAAGTGCCCAAATTAAATATCACCTAGGAGAGCACTCGGAAAGCTAATGGTTTCTAGCTGTGTTCTAAGTCAGCTGCAGATTAAGGTTTTTTTCTTGAGAGATTAATCAGTGATGATCCCCTTCCATATTGCCAAGGATTTGATCTTCCTTGCCTATCTCAGAACTTCCTAATGATGTGTCTTTTACATTTCATCCTTTTTTTTGAAGAGATAACAATTCTAGAAGTTGTATAGATCTAAAGACACCCAACAAATTGTAGTAGCTCAACTTTCTTCTGAATTGTTTCCTTTCTCTAGGACTAAAACTACCAAAGAGCCCATGCTACTGAAAATGAACCTCAGCTTTGGGAAGATATCAGACTTTAAACAGTGGAGCAGCACCTGCCAGAGACTCCTTTACAGAATTTGTGAGGATGCAGGTGCACGCGTTTATTGTGCGAATACCACAGGATCCTTGAGGAATTCCTTCCAGGTGTTTTCCTGCAGATAGCCCCAGAATGTCATCCATATGCATTCAGAAAGGATCTTCCTTTATTAACTTAGGGCGAGCCCATTTTGTGTTCCTTGTAATAGAGTGGGAGCACCTATGATACAGAAATACAAGTATGCTTGTAAACAACAAGCAGCATCAGTTTCTCCTTATCATGCAGTGGTGAAGAGGTTCACTCTGAGAGTGGAGCTAAATGTCATGGGAAGCTTGCATCTACATGTTGGTAAATAAACCCATGTTCAGCCTTGTATCTCATAACTAACATACAGGAACTGCTTCTTTTCTTGTATCCGCCAGTCATAGGGCTGTTGCTAAAAAGAGGATGCCACACCCTTGCAGAGCCATTCTTTTTGGTACTTCTTGGCTTACTGTATAGAGTTGCTCTGTTCACAAATAAAAATGGGCCAGAGAATGGATGTGCTGGTAGAATGCTTCTCTAGCAAGCTCAAGGGTTTGAGTCAAACCTCACTACTGCCAAGAAACAAACAAACTAAAACAAACAAACAAAAAACCAAGTGTTATTTTTTAGGTAGCCTAATATTTTTGATGATTGAATTTAACTGAGAATGTAAATTTGTCCAGTCCCAGTTAGCATCTATTGAGTACTTGTTCTGTATCATTTACTGTTCTGCTTTTCAATGCAACATTCTGTGCTACACATGGTGAAATTTCATATGAAAAGGCTGATGGGATTGGTATGTAGCTCAGAGGTAGGGAGGTTTTTTATCATCTACAAAGCCTGCTGTTTAATTTTCAGCATCACTAGAAAAAAATGGCTGAAAACCCAGGCTCAGACTGGAAGAGGCAGATATTGAATATGAAGTTAAGCCTTCATAATTCTGTCTTCTTTATATATTTCACTGTATTGACTTCCAGGACTTCCAAGTTTATTGCCTGGAACCCAGAAATTTTGCAATAGTGGAACTACTCTATGGAACTCAGGGAAGGAGGGAAAGGAAAAGAGAATGTTAGAGCATCAGTGATACTGTAAAACATAAGATGTAAAGGTAGAGGATATATGGATGTATATTGAAAGATGTTGCAAAATGGGGAATGGGCGGTAAAGGGGTAAGGGAAATTAATGGATGTGGTAGAGTGAACCAAAGTAAAGCAAATCCACAGTGGGCATACATTGAGAAATCCCTTTGAATATCAACATAAATATTAATAACCAAAACAAGACTGTAAAATAGATACAATGTGTGTATGTGGGGGGGTACTAGTGGGAGAGAGGAGGGTGAACAAGAGAGATTAAGGTGACAGTATATGTTTGATGGAATTCATATACCTATATGAAATAGAACTGAGGAATCTCTTGCAATTGCTGTAAGTGCGGCAGGAGAGGGTCGAGGGGGAGAAATGATGGGGGAAATGTAACTAATGTACAATATAAGTGTAATTGGAATTGTCACTATGAATCCCTCTGTATAACAAATATAACAAATATAATATGAAAATTTATATTAAAAAAGGTCTTGGAGGCAGGCACTGGTGGCTTATGCCTATAAATGGTAAATAAAATTTGTACATGTGTATAGATAGGTTCTAAGGTCTTTCTTTGGGGTGACTTTTCAACAAATGAGTTGTTTTGTGCTAACTTTATTTAAATTTACATTTTTTTGCTTAAATTTGTTTTTTTTTCTTTTATTATTCATATGTGCATACAAGGCTTGGGTACATTTTGAAGCTACCTTAAAAGCATAGACCTAGCAGGAATATTAATAAGTGCTCTCAGTTGCATTTTACCCTGGGACACTAATTTTAATATTTTGGCACACTATATAGATTATTGATTGCTTTTATTTACCAGGGTTCGAACTCAGTGCCTCACACTTCCTCCACAGGACTCTACTACTTAACCACTTAAGCCAATATACCAGTTGTTTTAAATTGTTGATTTTTGAGTAGGGACTTACTTTTACTCCAGGCTAGCCTGGAACCTCAGTCCTCCTGAACTCTGCCTCCTAAATAACAAGAACTCTATGTGTGAGCCACCAGTGCCTGGCTTATTTTACCAACTTCACATTCTCTTTTCCCTCCTGCTCTTCTTTATATCTCTCATTCTCTCCTTTCTATCTTCTGTGTGTAAACTTTTATCACTTACCTTTGGCTTCAGAACAAATTGAACAAAGCTTGGAGACACCATCCCAATAAAGTATTTCCTAAGAAAAGATACATACATTTAATGCAGTAATTAAGTCAGAAATTAACATGTATAGTTAATTAATATGTATAGAACATATTTCACCTAATGGACAGTCCATAATGCAATTCCTTCTCTTTCCCAAAGAATGTTCTTTAGAGCCTTGTTTTCTAACAGCTCATTTGAGACTGTAAATACGTTCAGGCTCTGATGTATTTTGCAAAAAAAAATCACATTTAATTTACAGTGTCAGCTCAACCTTCTTTTCTCTTTCATGTGGATCCTAAGGTTGAGTCATTCAGGCTCCATATTCTGTAGAACTACCCCACCTTCTCAAGCCTAGATTTGAACGATGTCTTTTTGCTTTGGCAATAGTTGTTTTATTGTAATGTCCCCCAAATGACATGTTGTAACTACAGCCTCATTTCACTCAAAGACGGGGACATTTGAGAGAAACATTATTACCTGAATTCATCATTGTGCAAACATCTTAGTGTATATGTCAATAAAGATAACATACATTGCTACAAACTGACCATATGATCTAAAGTGAGCTAAACGTGGTAATTCTTTTGGTCAGTATCAGTCTCAGTGACCTAAAATGCATTTTTATTTTTCAGATGGCTTCTTGCTATGTTTCTCATCCTGGTCTCAAACTCCTGGATTCAAGAGATCCTCCTCCTTGAATGTAGATCTGGGACTGCAGGAACCTTTCACATTTCCAGACACAATGTGTATACAGCAGGTTCTTTCATTAGCTTACAGTGTACATTGGTTAGGTTTGCCCCAAGAATAGCTTGCGCTCTCTCGCTCTCTCTCTCTCTCTCTCTCTCTCTCTCTCTCTCCCTCTCCTTCTCTTTCTCCTTCTCCCTCTGTCTATATCCATTTATTTCAAGCAAAAAGCTAAGGAAAGAAAATTTTATTATGCCTCATGTTTTCAGTCCATGATCTTTTGGTTCTATACTTGGTCTACTTACCAAGAATGCTACAAGTTTAAGATGCATCTTGTGTCAGAACATAAATGTTCCAGATGCTCACTGGACCCAATGTTCAATGTCATAAACATGAGACAGCCAGAAGAATGAAATGACCCCAATTCTACTTACCAGCTCTGTGAGTCAAGGTGGAAAAGCCCAAAGCAAAGAGCCAGTGAAAGACTAAGAAAATATGCTGGGAAGACCAAATTTTGTGAGCCAGTCAAGGACAGCCTCTGTGGGAGAGACCACCTGAGAGGGAAGTCTCAGAGGACCCACCTTGTCACAGAAGAAATTGGGTAGGTTCTCCATCTGGGCCATGCAGCATGTAAGATAGGTAAGGAGT